>NC_056735.1:829129063-829241563 GCF_019279795.1 Protopterus annectens
CCCATAGCTTCTGCCATGCTTATACTGAACCGCTCCAACTCAGCTCTGCTAACATGCTCAGTATACTCTTGAGCATTGTTTTAGGGTCTCACCATTATCAACCTTCATGGAAAGTCTACTGTCTTCACAAAAATCATTACAAGATGGACAATGTTAGACAATACCAGCCCATCAGGTGTTACAATCCAACCTCTTAGAAGTAACAGTGCTTTTGGTGGAGCTGTTTTTGCTTTCTTTTTTATGTAGGCTTTTTGGTCTTTTACTATTGGCTTTCACTCTTCTTAAGTTAGGTGTAGTCTACATCAAGATTCACTTGCCAGAAATGAGTGCAGACAACATATCCCTTTCCTTGCATTAAATATCCCTTGATGTGCTCCTTCAACCTTGTGTATAGCCTACACAACTTAGTTCCAGTCAGAAATTATAAACAGTTAGCTCCCTGCCCACAAAACAATTTCCTAAATTATTTTCTGGCATTGACTTTGGAACATTCACAATTCTGATATTGCCTACACTAGTCTATTTTTCTAAATCATCATCATTATTTAACATCGTAATTCTTAACTGCTGTTTAAGGTAAAAAATGACACCTCCATTCTCTTCATGTTTTTTGTCGCTGTCTCTCTTTCTTGGTCATGTATCCTGACTATTTCTTCCATTAGCATATCATATCATATTCCTATTGTACAATCAGGTTTGAAGGGGAAGTTACTTTTGTTAATTTGTCCTTCACTGCCATCAACTTCATCTATTTTTTTTGTTAAAGTTCTGTCTCCTCTGTAGCTTTTAGGGTACATGGAGCATCCCCCATCTTCACAAAGATCTTTGATTTATTTATACCAACAGATACTTGTAAATGTTCATCTATAAGAGACTACAGATATCATAACAAAAAAGCATTGGTTATATAGGACTCAAAGCCACAACTTACTATACACTCTAAAAAGTAGGATGAGATTTGTATAGTGGTGCAGTGAGTAGCATTGTAGACACACAGCAAGCGGTTCTCCCATTCGATTTACAGCAAGTGTGCCATCTTTACAGATTATGCATCTTGTCACTGTGTTTGTGTGGGTTTGCTCCATTTTCATCCCACATTCTAAAGACATCCAGAAGGGTAGATTTGGGCTCTAAATTGTCTGTAGTTGTGCATGTGTGATACAGAAGAAAATCCTGGCAACCTACCTCTATTGTCCCCCACCCCTTTTCCTTGAAAACACCACGCATAGTAGTAGCTGTATGTGGGGTCATTCTAGGAGTCAGATATATGACTTATAAGAGAACAGGTGGGAAGCTTGTATTACAGATCATCCATAATACCAGCTTTATTCACTTTATCAGAAAAATATACATTTTGGAAACTTGATAACTGCAGTAATTATGCAGGTAACAGGTATAGTCTAAAAAAATATAATACGTAGTAATATATCATGCTTGTTAGAGTTCTCAATTATACAATATTTACATAATGCATGTTTTGCTAATTAAATCAAATGTTTTACTTAAGCCGTTGTAAGGGTTTAATGTTTATATGACAGTGGAGATATACATTTTAAAGCACAATAGATAAGTGCTACATAAAATTCATTTCTGGTCTCTGTAAGTTGCCTGGGCAAAGTTTGTATGTTCTCCCTGTGACCGCCAGGATTTTTTGCAGACTCTTTTTTTATCACATGACCCTGAGGCATTATAAAGCAAAAAGCTGTCCTTAGCTTTGTGCTGTATATCTTTTTTCTTTGATCTGCACTGTGGATATTCCTTAGGCACATTAACATTAACAGGTAAACTTAATACAGTAAATAAATAATGCAAACTTCTTTCATATGACAGCAGACTAAGTTTTCTTTATGGTACAATTATGGGATGATAGTGAATTTCCTACAGTAAATGTAAAAGAGGAACCATGGCTACAAGTTTTCAAAGTTTTACTGGTGATTATTATAAACTGTATACATGTCTGTGATTGTCCGGGGACTTAACTGTATTTTATGCTTTACCTAATTGAGGGAATTAAGTTATCATTAATATAATATAACAAAATCATATGTGTTCCTTTCTAGGGGGCAGGCAGTGTCTTTCATTTCCTTGCCTGAACCAAGCAACATGTGAGGATACTATTCGTAGTTTCAACTGTACTTGTGCAGAAGGCTTTGAAGGCAGAAACTGTGAATATGGTAAGGAGATTTAATAGTCATTTATCATTTATCTTATGTAGAATGATATAGGTGATGATATAATGTCAGAAACTGGTTAATAAATTTTGAACTACAGTTGTTCGTATATGTGAAACTATCAAGAGAAATGAAAAGTTGCCAATTTTGTGACCAGCTCCTGAAAGGGATATATGCTTTTATTTGTTTCGCAATGGCAGCACCTCTTTGCCATACATTAGTGACACTCTCTAATCTCTATGACAATCGTCTTTTACCATCTGGCTAGTGCACTACTCATACCAGGGATGCCAGTTGCATGCAATATGGCTAAAGGCATGGCTGTCCTTCACAGTGAATAGACAGAGAAAAAACCAAAGATTTCTAGTATTTCTTTATTTCTTTATTTATTTACTTATTTGTTTGTTTACCGGGAAAGTACAGTGGGCCAATAGAATTAATTTTCAGTGGAGCCCCAGGGAGAAAAGCTCCACAGTACAAGATATAATTACAATGGAATTGCAAAGAAATTACAACTTCATTTACAATGAAATAGTATATATATGAGTGTTGAGATGAACCTGAAACAGGAGCATCTTTGAGCAATAGTACAGTCTAATTCAATCAGTTCAAGGGAAGTATATTCATGGCTAATTGCAACTATAATCTCTATATACAGTAGTACAATTTGATATGAAAAAGTTGATGATAAGAAATATGGTGGTCTACATACTCTAGGGGGGCTTGGTGCAAGTACACTTCCAGCATGAAGAAAGGTGGATAAGAAGGCACATTTTGAAATGGGAGGGGTTTTGAGTAAAGTTTAGTAAAGTTGAGTATTACATTTTCCAGCCTGCAGCATGAAGCACAGTTAGTTTTCTCTATGCATGTTTCCACCACCACACTGGAAATATAAAGTTATTAATATGGACCATATCTGTTCCATTCTTCTCACTTATTTTCTGCTATGAATGGCAATCCATCAGTAGCTTCCACTGTTCTACATGGACTAGAAACTCCAAACTGCACATTAAGCTACACCAGGAAAAAGAAAGGTACACCCTCCCCCTTGAGGGTAGTATATTAGGGAGAGGCTTCTCAAATTTACCCCACCTGCCCACTGGAATTTGTTCTCTGATAATAGCTCATGGGCCACCAGAATTGCAGATAGGACCTGTCACCCTCTACCTCTATGTCAGCAAACCCACAAAAGGCATGCATTTCTAAAGATGGCATAATTCAAAGACTATGCATAGTGTTTCCTTCAAATTATTCTACTTGTGTTTGCAACTTAATGTATCACATACCTAATTCAGTAAAGTTAGATGATTTTATGCACATTCTCTTACAAATTAATGAAAAAATATATTTTGATAAGGGTTACCAGCACTGATAAACTTTATGTCAATTCAAAAGCTTTATAGAATATTTTACATAGGTTCCATTAGATTCACAGATATTCCAGGGCTACTGAGTCTCATGGTCAGTATCTCCTTGCCAATACCCTCCTTCAGGCAGCACTTCATTTCTTCAGGAGGGCCATACTGGACAATCTTTGAGGAAATGTGTGGTTACCAATCCAGTCTATGTAAGTCACACTGCTTAACAAGCAGGAGAAGCACCACCATGTTCTATTTATCTTTCCTTGAAGAATTTGGTCCCTGGTTCTATTATTGGCAGAGCTAGTAGTGCCAGAACACATGGGTCTCTAATGGTTTGACAAGTGAGACAGAGATCTCCCCTCAAAAGTGTATAAGACACTGGCTAAAAGGATAGAGCTTCCAACCTCTCTTGGTAACTCAGAAACTTTAGGCCTGTAATTTTGTTTTTGCTTAGGAATCTTGAGGGTTTTTTTAATTATTAATTAATTAATTAATTAATTAATTAATTAATTAATTAATTTGTTTTACTTATTTGACATTTGTTTACTGGGAAAGTCCGACTTGGCCAGAAGGAGAAAAGCTCCACAATCACAATCTTTGAAAAATCTAGGAGAGATATTTTAAATCACAAAGTATCATGTTGCACCAAAAAACATCAAGCACAGATATTTTAAATCACAGAGTATCATGTTGCACTATAAGAGTGAAAAATGTAATGAGAAAAAAAAACATTGAACATGTGTTTCATAGTAAAGTCCAATAAAAACAATAACATGAGTTTGAAAAAATATGTGAGGCAAAGCTCAGTAGCCATATTATTTGTTACACAGATTAATATGTGATAAATGAGACCTGAGACAATTATAATAAGATATTTTAAAGAGATATAAGAGATTACATTATTAGAGACAGTGACCAGAAATTGAGTGATGTCTTAGTATGAGAGATGATGTTCATATTATGGTTATGGAAAGAAGAACGATAGAGAGAAAGAGAATATAAAAAAGATTGCAGGGTAGGGTGTCTTCAGAATTCCAAAATGTACTTGGCACATCATGGCTGAAATAATAAAATAACTTTAATAAAAATAATAAAATGTATATGGTGAGTGCTTTCACAGTAGAACACACTTCTTCATTCCAGTAAAATTACAAAGTGTAGCACACCTGCATTTAAAATCAGAAACAACCAATCAGCTACAAATAATCAAATGAAAATCATTCCCATCTGATCAAAACACTCAAAAAGTGCACAAATCAAACAACAGAACTGCACAACATAGCCAATCAAAATCACAAGCTATGTGAACAAATCAAAGTTCAATTTGAGCCATAGCAGCCAATCAACCTAAAGCAGGAAGTGTTAGTAAGCTAACCAATCAAATAAGTATCTATGAACACAAATCAAAATAAAGATCTAGGCTGCAACGGCCAAGCAAATACAACAGGTAGAAACATATTTAACAGATAAAGCTTCATTTAAACCAAGAAAGCTGTCAGCTTTTAGACACATGATCCATTTAGGTTCAGCACACTGAATCCTATTCCTTATATCACTGCCCCTTAAATTTAAGTGAGCAACTTATAAATAACTTCAAAAAGTGTAAATCTAAAGTTCTGTAATTTGATTTCTGCACTTTTTGAGTGTTTTGATTAGATGAGAAAAAATTTTCTGATTTGATTATTTGTGGCTGATTGGTTGTTTCTGATTTTAAAAGCAGGTATGTTGCACTTTTGTAATTTTATTGGTCTGAAGAAGTGGTCACCATATGCATTTTATTATTTTTATTAAAGTTGTTGTTTTATTATTTCAGCCATGGTATGCCAAGTACATTTTGGAATTCTTACACATTTTACTTGTGTTTCGGCTTAAGCTTTATTTGGATACTGATTTTAGTTTTGTTGTTTGTCTGTTTGGTTGTGTTATCATAGGACATGGCTGAAGGACTTAAAACTAAATTAAAATATAATCCACATAGAGGGATTTCGTTGTATTTGGATCACCTGCAATGTCTAGTGACTCAGGATGCTAATCCACTGCTATTTGTAACTGCGGACATGGCTAATAATGATGTGAGGATGGATTCTGTGACTGATGAGATTTTTATAATTTGCATAAGAGAACTGGAACACAAGTTGTATAGATATAAATGCCTTCAATGGCAAAATCTTCACTTGGAAGCTACTATCCATCACAAGGTTGTCCCTCGTGGGATAAGGGTATTGAAGATGCTGACATACGGTAACAGCTATACAGAGCTTCTTAAGATATGGCAGTCATTGAATTTACAAGTGAGCTTTGAGTATATGAATTTGTTAATTAACTTTTTTAAACCAGAGAAAAAGTTGCTTTTTAATGAGATTTTTAAAATTAAGAATGGTATTTCCACTAAATTTGATACTGAGCAGCAGAAGTTAAGACTTGATGAGTTATATGATAATCTAGCTGCCTATAAAGCTAGATTGCAACTTGCCATAAAGAAGAAATTACAGAGAGACTTAGCTGATTTTAGTAAAGGGTATGTCTTTGCTTAGCCTCATGAGAAATAGAGTTTGAGGAAAAATGCCGATACTCAGCGGGAGTCTGATGTGATAACACAGCATGAGGCTGATACAAGTGTCCCTACTTGTAATGCAGGGTCTGCTCTCACTGATGTACATGTCAGGTGACATACAATCTTCAATAACTGTTTCTAATGTTTTAAGTGGCAATACTCATTTTCCTTTAATATAGCTTCTTCCCATAGAGACAGATCACATGAGGGGGTGATCATGAAGTCGTCCAAGAAGGACGTGTTTGGTCAGTGAATCAGAGCATCAGGACACATGCCATGAACACAAGGACCAAAGAATGAATACTTTAATAATAAGCATCTCCTCTTTCCTTCTCACTGCTGATTAGATGAACCTTTTAAATACATTTGCAACTGTTTTCCAGGAATGTTGGTTTCAGTTTGATGTTCCCACAACAGTTTGCTTATGTTAACCAGTTTTATAAGAAACCAAGCATCTTTACACCTGCACCACATCCCCTTGCTGAAGCATCCACTGCTGTTTGTGAAGATAATTTGCAAAAAGCCTTAGCTGAAGGCTGTAAAACTGTATTTTATAATTTATCTGAAGGTGAATTGGCTGCATTGAAAATACTACATAGGAATCCTCATCTGGTGATTCATCCAGCAGATAAGTGAGGAGGTATTGTACTTATGGGCAGGCAGCATTATTTGTTCAAGGTGTGTGAAATGCTATAAGATGGTCATACGTATAAGCGCTTGTATAGATATCAGTTGATGGCTTGATTAAAAGATCAATTTTTACTTGTATGACATTCATATGACATGTTTGAGTTTAGAACTCTATGAGTATTCCACTATTGAACATGCTGTCATACCATTTTTGTACAGTTTACCAAAGGTTCACATGAATCAGAGAGATCCACCCATGCTTCCCATTGTTTCCAGTCAAGGATGGGCTACTCAACACCTCTCTATTTTTGCTGAGAAAACCATTAGACCAATATTGGATGAGACTCCCAGTGTTCTTAAGGATACTAAGAACTTCCTTTCGGATGTCTAAGCTTGGTACAAAGAATTAGAAGTGAAAGAATGCTTGTTGTTTGCAACCTTGGAAATTGCCTCTCTCTTACTAATGATTTAGGCATTGAGAATGTTAGAAATTTTATTTTCACATGCAGTGAGTTGTCTTCAAATAAAGTATTACTGATCTGTATGTTATTGGGGTTGATTTTGGAGAAGAATGCCTTTGTGTTTGAACAAGACTTTTATTTACAATGTGTGGGCATGGCAATGGATACTGCATGTGCCAATTCTTATACCAATTTAGTTTTGGCACAGTGGGAACATGACTTTATCTATGCCAATAATCTATATGTTCATAATGTAAGTTATTGCAAACGTATTGTAAATGATGTCTTTCTTGTATGGAAGGGCAATTCTGAGAGACTTATGCACTTTATGGACTATCTGCATTCTGCTACTACTTTTTTATGTTTTACGCATAATTTTTCTGTGGACTCTATTGAATATTATGGTCAGTAGAGAAGCTTTAGCTAATGTTTCCACAACAATGTATAGGAAACCTTGTAGGAAGAATAATATCCTGCACATATCTAGCATGCATTCTAGACACATAGATAAGAATGTGGTTAAGGGGCAGCTACTTAGACTATCTAGGTTACACAATGATGGTAGTCGTGCTGCTGAAGCATTGAGAATGGCTGCAGCTGAGTTTGTTGCTCATGGTTACTCCAATAAAAAAGTATATGAAATTATGGAGGAGGTTATCTCTATGAGAGAATTGCTACTCCTTTTCTTGATGATCATCATATTACTAATATGCAGAATGAACATGCTGCTCCTGGCGCTAAAATACTGTTAATGCATTCTAGCAATATTGGGGGAGTCTGTGACATAATAAAGAAGAACTTATCCATCTTAATGACTGATACAATACTGAAAGAACTTGTGGGTCCTGTGCCTAAATTTTCTTTTCACAACAATGTTTTGTTGAAAAGACAACTATGCTATAGGGGTTTTGACTGTGAAGCAGCCTGATTTGTTTGTGAAGGCACATTTCCTTGTAGATATTGCAGTGCATGCAGCCACATTTGGGTTGGCAGTTATTTTCTACATAAACCAATGAATTATAAGGTCTTTTTGAATTTTTACGTTGACTGTAGGACAATGAATGTTGTTTACTATGCGAAGTGTCAGGCTTGTGAATGTTTTTATGTAGGGAAGATGAATCGCTCTTTTAAAGACAGAATTTTAGAACACATTAATGATATATGTAAAAGTTGTAGCAACAACACTCTTGTGAGGCATGTGAACTACTATGGGCCTAATCATATTTTTAGATTTTTAGTTTTAAAAGTTGTTCACTTAAATATGAGGGGCAATGATATAAGGAATAGGACTGAGTGTGCTGAACGAATTGAGTCATGTGTCTAAAAGGTGACAGCTTTTCAGGTTTAAATGAAATTTTATCTGTCAAACCCGTACTAAAGAATCATGGTTTGAGACACTAAATTTACTATTTGTTTAGTTTCATGATTATACTTTGCTATGTATGAAAGCATTAATCTCTGTTGTATTTGACTGGCCGTTACAGCCTAGATCTATATTTTGACTTGTGTTCATGGATAGTCATTTGATTGGTTAGCTTACTATGAATGAAAGAAACACTTCCTGCTTCAGGTTGATTGGCTCTTATGGCTAAATTTGAACCGTGATTTGTGCACATTGCTAATGATTTTGATTAGCGATGTGGTGCAGATCTGTAGTTTAATTTGTGCACTTTCTGAGTGTTTTGATTGGATGAAAGTTTTCCTCATTTGATTATTTGTAGCTGATTGGTTCTTTCTGATTTTAAAAGCAGGTGTGTTATACACTTGGAATTTTACTGATCTTAAGAAGCAGTATGTTGTAATGTGAAAGTGCTCACCATATACATTTTATTATTTTTATTAATGTTTTATTATTTCAGCTGTGGTGTGTCAAGTACGTTTTGGAATTCTTTCTTATTTTTTCTTGAGTTTTGGCTTGAGCTTTACCTGGATACCAATTTTAGTTTTGGTAGGGTGTCCTCAGGTAGCTTAGGTAAGTAGGTAGGGAAGAGAAATAGGTAGAGGAAAGGTCTGCAGAGATGAAGTTGATAAGATAAGTTAGTGGGAAAAACAAGAGACTGGAGTAGAGGAGGAGACTGGAGAGGCTGGAGAGGGTTGTGAAGTGTGATTTAGGTTGAAGGCACAGGAGCAGGTCTAAGATTTAGTAAAGTATTCTTTTAGGGAGTATTTAAAGGGTAAGACAGAAATAGTTTTGGTGGTTAGAGGTAAGGAGTTCCATTTTTTTGTTACTGTGTATCAGTATAGGCTTTGTCTATTTTCAGGGGATTTATTTGGTTTATTTATGCTGAGAAGTTGTTCACTTTCTGATCTAAGAGTTATTTTAAGGAAACACGTGTTAAAAAGGGTAAGAGCTTGGCAGGCTAATAGTTTGTGTATGATTTTATGAACTAATAAAAGTTGAATGTAGGAAAGGTGTAGGGGGAGTTCCAGAAGGCTAAGCATAAGCAGAGCTTTACAGTGATGGGTAAAGGAGGTTGAATTAGAAGAAAACTTGACAATTTTGTTGCAGCAGCTTTCAAGTTTTTTTTTTTAATGGTGGACTGTAAATTGGTTAGAGGTAGTGCTCTATGGAGTAGGGAGGGGCAAAGCATAAGTTTTGGCTTTAGTAATTTTTGTGGGTGTGCTCAGAAAATGTTTGTTTATATATAACATGCCTAGTTTTTGATGTTTTTTTTTTATACTGCTTTGGATGTATAGTTATGTTTAAGATTAGCATCTGTTATGACTCCTAATTGTTTGGTATTGTGGGCTAATTGAAATTCAGTGCCATTTGCCAGCAAGTTTTTGAAAGATGCTTTGTTAGGAGTGTGAGTTTTTGGGGTAAAGAGGAGGGTTTTTTTGATAGTTTAAGTAGGAGTTGTGATCTTGTAAGCCAGGTTACAATGGGATGACAGCTTGTTGGGTGATTTCTTGGAGGTGTGTTAAAGTACTTGAAGAGAAGATGATGGTAGAGTCATCTTTATATTGAATCAAGTTGCTTTCACAAGAAGATTAATGTAGGTTATTGATAAAAATATTGAACAGTAGAAGGACAAGGATGGATCATTGTGGGACTCCTGTGTAAGTGGGTAAGATATGCAGATATTGATCCCTGCAAGTTTACAGCTTGTTGTCTGTTGGCAAGGTAGCTACAGAACTACTGAATAGATGGAGATGATAGACCCAGACTGGATAGCTGACTGAAGTGTTTACTGTGAGAGTCCATTCAAAAGCCATTTATATATCTAGAAATACTGCAGATGAAACTTTAAAGAGTTGAGAGCTTTATTGACCATGTCTGTAAATGATAGTAATGAGTGGATGTGCTGTGGTCTGGCCAAATTCCATGTTGGGTATTGGTGATTAGCTTATTTTGTAACAGATAGTGAAGAAATTCTTGATGAATACATCTTTGTAGGATTTTAGAAAGGGGAGAAAGGATGGCTATGGGACAGAAACTTGTAATGTCAGTGGAATTACTTCCTTTATGCAAAGGGATAACATGGGTCATTTTCTACAAGTTAGTGACAGAGGATTCTGTTATTGATCCATTAATAAGAATGCTGATTGGGTATGCTATTGCATCTACAGTTAGTTTTAAGTATTCCAAGGGAAGGTTATCAGCTGAGGAGGAACACGATTTTAGTTTATAAAAAAGCTTTTTTTATGAGAGTTATAGGCACTGGTTGAAAGGTAAAGTAGGTGAAGTTGTCTGTATGTGTATTGGAGAGGTTGCAGTTAGGTGAGTTTTGCGAAGGAAATGTGCTAGGGTCTAAGATAGGGGAAATTAGCTGAGGAGAAGGGAGTATGTTAGGTGAGTCTGAGGTTAAGTTGGATATTATTCTATGAAGTATGTATTGAAATGGGTAGCTGTTTTAAGAGGGGGAATGTCTAATTATGGGCTTGGACTTTTTTTGTACCTTGGGTTGATAAGAGAAGATAAGGAGGACTAGAATTTTTTAGGGTTGTTTTTATGGCTGTCTTGTAGGTGAGTATAATAAGACTTTTCTCTCTATTAACTTGTTTCTTGACTTGATTTTATAGCTGTCTGAATCGTTGCCAATTTTTGTCATTTTTATTGTTTTGCCAGTTAATCCACACTTTGTGTCTATCTTTCATAAGGAGTTTACATTGGTTGGCGAGCCATGGGGTAGGGCTGTTTTTAATTATTGTTGTACACTGTGGGGCCAAGGTGTTTTGTTAAGAATATTTAGAAATGCTGCATTGAAGTATTTAACTAGATTATTTAAGGGGAGTCTTTTTAGGATGGATCAGTGAGCTGCTTTCAGAGCTTCAATGAAAGACTCATTGGATACATTAGAGAGATTATAGGTAGTTTTGAGCTTATATTCTTTTGTTAGTTGTGTAATACTCTTGTGGATATAAGCTGGCAGGTGGTCACTTAGTGTATTAGGAAGGCTACCTGAGGAGGTAAAATTAGAATGGTTGGTAACCAGGATTCAGTTCAGGATATATTTGTGGGAGTTATTTTGCCATATTTTGTTTGTGTATTAACAAGGTGAGTGAATCCAAAGAGCTTCATGCTATTGATTGTTGAATCTGCAGATAAAACCTGCCAGTCAATGTTTACATCACCCAGAAGGATAATTTCATTTCTGATTATATCTGCTATCCAAAAAAGTATGTTTTCAAGTATTGGAATGTTCTGTCCTGGGGATGTAAAGCATAGCAATGTATATGTTCCTGACTCTATTAAGTTTTAGAAATGAGATTAAGATTTTTTTGCTTTTCCAAAATTTGGGATTGTGCCTATATTGGGAACTACTGTGAGCATATTTGGGAACATTATATGTATTCTACCTGCTTTTGATGTATTCTGTTAAGCCCAATAATATTATAAACAGTGGTAGTATTTCAGCATATTTTACTTCAGGTTTTAGCCATGTCTGTGTTGTGGCTAGGATGTCTGTGTTGAGTTTGGTCATCAAGGCATGAAAATCTGTGATTTTGTTGCATATGCTTCAAATGTTTACAGTGACCATTTTTAAACTTTTAGCATATATTCTTTGATTAGGTGGGTTGACTGGAACCTGGCTTTGGGTGGATGTCACCACACTGACATGTGGTGGAGAAAGATGGTTTGATTATTGTGGCATTTTTTTTAAAAAAAAGATGGGTATAAGTATTACCTTGACATTAGGACTGACATTTTTTGTTTATATTTTGGGGTTACAACAGTGGAATAGAGTTATGGGAAATAAGCTTGAACAGATTTTTGAGGAGCTAATGAGAAGATGATTGATAGGTGAGGATGAAGTAATGTTTGAGGGATGCTTATTTATTATTAGTACTGGTGGGGGTGATAGAAATGAGAGGAAGAGGATTAATAAGGTGTTACAGGAGGAAAACAACAATGTTAGTGTTGCAGAATTCTTACAGTGTGGTGCGGCAAGGTAATACCCATCATGATAGTGCAGAGAATAAGCAGATTGTGAAGGGAAAGGAGCAGAGTTAGATTTGAGAAGATATTTAGAACAGAAGTGGGTAGAGCTGTATATCAAGAATTGTTAGTTATGTTTAGTGAGGTACATACAAAAGATGGTGTTATCCTCAGTCATTGTCCTGATCAATGCTAAGTAAAAGAGTGATTACATCTTTAGATCTTGATAGTCTTCCTTTGCAATTAGCTGGGCTAAATAAAAGGATTTCCTGACAATTGTTAACATGATGGCCAAAAGACAGAAGAGCTCATCCATGTAGCTATATTTTTGTTTTTAGAGGTGTATTGTCTAAAGAGTACAATAAGGAGAGAGGTTTTGTTTTAGCATTTGGTTTCAACCCATTTTTAGTTAACCAAGTGCATTGCATGACCACATCTACAGCCTCAATAATCCTTTTGAAGAAATTTACCAGATTAAATAGACAATATCTACCCTTCATAAGGCCAAAATATTGAGTGTCAAGTCTAAAATATAATATATTCCATAGCTTTGCAGATGAGCCCTGTAAGGATGATAGGTCTGCAATTACCTGGATTGGCTGTAAGGTCATCCTTAGTTAAGGACATCACCAGTGCTGTGCACCAATCATCAGGGACAAAATCAGCTGCTAAACTAAAGTTAAACAGTTTGAGGAGTGTATCTGCAGGGCCATGTTTAACAGCATTAATTAAGCAATGAGGTATATTGTTAGGCATCATGAAGGAAATATTTTTCATTTTAATTAACACTTTTAGTAAGTAGTCTTTAGAGATAAATGTGAGAGCAAGGGGTTTGGATATTGAAAGGCATGGAACAGACATCTCAGGGCTGATATTGACTATATCAGTGGAGTCTGAATAGGTTGCCCAATTATGAATACGTTCTGAGTAATGTGGATTGTTTTTTTAATTTTGTAACATAGCTAAAGAAGGATTTATAATTATCTTTGGTTTCAGAGGGCAGCCTAGGTTCATGCATTCCTTTAGTGGATCTGATAGTATTCTTCATATTTTTTTTTTGTAATGTTTTTGATGTTGTCTTTCTGAAGATGAGTTTTGGATCTACTAAATAATTTAATTCATTAATGCCTCTAGCAGCCTACCCATAATTTGCCTTCCAGAGCATTTTCTGAAAATTAAACTTAAAAAGCATAAGACAAACAAATGTACATATTTTGTGAACAATAAAAGGTATCAAAAACTGAACAAATAGCAATGTTATCACTAAGAATTATTCATTATAATAATAATAGTGCATTTTATAGCCTTTCCATAAATATTATATTATTTCACATAACCACAAAATTATAAGTTTTGCAAAATTTTCACAAATTGCCATATCTTGAAATCTATACAACCTAGGCATATATTGTCAGAACATTTTTATTAACCAGAAATAAGCTTTCACGTTACAACAAAAAAAGTTCTTCCTTGAGTGCATGTTCATTTAGATATTTACAGAAATATGAAAACTTAAACTTAATTGCATAATTAGCAATATAAAATAACAATAAATATCTCTCAAGATGTGCACCTTATAGTGTAAATATCAAAGACAGTTTTTTTCTACTGTGAGTAAGGTTTCACTTGATGTCATGCAATCATAAGTCACTTGTTTTTTGAAGTAGTAAATATATATATAGAAATATTGTTTATTTTCATAATTACTACCAAGCAACCTGGAATATCTAAGATACAGTGTGATATAAATGAACATTAACAATACATTTTCTTGTCTTAAACCATGGTATTTTACACTATATCCTTCAATAACATATAAAGCTCTTGGTTATGGAAATATTAAAATAAAAATGAAATATGAATAATAAGTGGCAAACAGTGATTAACTTCTCTACTGCAGGACATCCTAGATTGACAGTCTTAAAGGCATTATGTTAATAACTTCTTGCCCCTTCTAATGCTGTCTATTATTAGGTGATAAGTCCCTTAGTTAAATAAGCCAGAACCTAAAAAGGTCTGGGTGCCATCAGGAGCTATTCATGCAAAGTGGAAGTGTACATAAAAGGCACTGTAGGATCTAGTGAGTTTTTTTTTCTCTCTCTTTTCTTGTATAGTTTATTGATGGTAATAGACCACCAGCATGGTATGTTTTGGAAATGCCCATGATACTTGGTTCTGGTAGGGACTGCTAGCTCTATGCATTTTTATGAATGGGTGTATAATTCTAAGGTCTTCAGGATTCAGGAAAACCTTCAGGAATGTTCAAGACTCCAGTTGTTAAAACTTCAAATTTATGTGGTTGACAAAAAAAGTCAAAGTGAAAAATTAGAATATCATCAATAATTCTCTCTCCAAGATCATACATCACTGGGAAAAGGGCATACTATTTTCTCCACATGATGCACAACTTTATAGTTAAACTGATTTAAGTTTTTTGTGTGTGTGTGTGTGTGTGTGTGTGTGTGTGTGTGTGTGTGTGTGGGTGGGGAGGACTAATATTTACCAAAAAAAAAGACCAAGTTGTAGGGTGTGGGATTGCAGAGGGTTTCCATCAGCAACACAGATGCTTTTTTCTAATCTTCTTTCTATTGCATTTCTTACCATTTCATCTTTTAATCGTGTGTGTGTGTGTGTGTGTGTGTGTGTGTGTGTGTGTGTGTGTGTGTGTGTGTGTGTGTGTGTGTGTGTGTGTGTGTGTGTGTGAGGAGTGGGGGGTGAGTGGGTGGTGTACTACTGAGTGGACTGTCCATGTGATAAGGTTGTTAAAGTCAGGTTTCATCTGCCTGAGCTGGAGGCAGCTTAGTTAGATGTAAAATATTCAATGGCACTTACCAAATAAAGAGTAGGGGTTGCTGCCTTATTAAGATATATATATATATATATATATATATATATATATATATATATATATATATATGTATATATATATATATATGCTACTTACACATTATTCTACATCATTTACATATTTTGCAACTCCATATCCATCCTATTTACATATTTTTTACAATTTCTTCATCTGTAATACAACACAGTTTTTAACACCATTATTGGATTATCACTTAAGACACAGGCAAACATACAGTTATATAAATGAAAACAAATCACATCAACATGTTGACTTGTATACAGTTATCATCAATCCAAGATTATATAATTTGATCAATTCATGCCTCCCCTTAAACCTCATTCCTCCCCGAAAACATTATTCTGCATGTATGGTTCCCATAATTTCCATTTTAATAGGTTATTTACTCCTACCTTTTTAAAGATCCCACCTCTACTTATTTTATCTTTGTGACAATATTGTCTGCATCAAATATTTTTGGTTTAGAGTTTGATTTCAAATTTGTACTAATTGCTATTTTTGGCAGTCACCAGAATTAAACTCAATAAGGAATCACTATGTCTAATACATTTAGATCTTGTACCCCAGCTCAAAAATGATTTCCTTAGTTACGCCCATTTGCTCACTCAATATTTCTGGCAGAGTACTCTGCATATAATAATTAAAGTCTGCCAACTCATTATACTCCTATCACATATGTTTCTAGTTACCTCTTGATTCTCCATCACACTTCCAACATTTACCATCTACCTGAGGAGAAATTCTTTGGAGACTGCTTGTGGTATAAAAGTACCTATGCAAATGCTTTCAAGCAATAATCCTGAATCTTCCAGGCTTTGTATATGTTGATGAGTCATACATATATCCTCCCATTGTTTGCTTGTGAATTGCTTATCCTTTCTCTCATCCCAGGCTTTTGTAAAGTCCTCTGATTGATTTCTAAAACCTCTACCAAAGCAGGTCTTCCACTTAGGATTTCCCTGTCCCTTTACCTTTGCCTACACTCTGATATAAATCCCTGATAGAGAAGGCAGTATCTAGCCTGCAGTCAAAATGTCTTCTTGGCCTCTTCCCACTCTATTACCTCTCTTAGTCTCTCTTTAGTTATTTGCTCCCAATACTTTATTTCCTTTCCCAGATTTATCCTGTAAATTCCAGACCCCTCTTGTCTATTCTTTGTACTCCTTCTGTTCCACTAATTGCAGTCATTCCTATTGGCAGAATCTCCTATTTCCATTCTTGTGTTTGATTTAGTTCTTAGAATTATTTCTGCTATTTTATAAATATAATGTTATGATTGTCTTTATTCTCCTTAAAGTTCTGCATTGGAACCCTCACTGTCTCTTTATTTCTTGAGTCCCAACTTCATCTTATTCACTCTCTTCTTTGAATTATAGCTTTCTGCTTGTGCTATGTATATGAGGCTTAACTGTGCAGCTCTAAACTACCCCTTCAAATCAGGTAATTATAAACCACCTTGCTCTGTTAGAAAGATTAATTTATCCCACTTGACCCTTACCACCTTCCCCTCCCATTACAATCCTTCTACTCTTTATTTATTAATTACTATCCACAACTACTCCTCTGGTTGATGAAAATATGCCTGACTTTTATATACAATTAAAGGGGTTAAAAACATTTCCACTGCTTTTATCTTGCTATTCATATCCACAAACAAGAGCTTCAAGTTTCTCAGTTTTTGTATAAACTTTTGTTTACTCTCTTCCTACATATCTTTACCAACTGTAACAGAATCCTTTTTAACCTATACTTCATTTTATCATGTCTCCATAAATATGGGTATTGCTAAACCAATTCATGTGAGGGTACATGTTTTACAGCTATTTTCTTTGTTTTGTCTTCATTAAGTTTATATACTGAACAGACTTGAAACTGTCTCAGAATATTCCTCAACACTGATATGCCCTCTTCTGGTTTTATCAGGTACAGAATAATATTGTCTCCAAATAAAGCCGACTATTTTTCATTACCATACTAATTATACCATTGAATTTCTGAGTCCCTTATTTTCTTTGCCAATGGTTCTAAATACAATGCAAATAACAAAGGGGAAAGGGGATACTCTTGCCTGGGTCCTCATTTTAAACACACCTTAGCAGAGAGGAACCCTCTCACTTTAATTTTTGCCTCTTATCCCTCATATATCCTCCACATTAACCTTATTATTGTATCAGGGAATGCAAAAGCTTCAATTATCCTAGTGATAAAATCCCAGGTTACTGTGTTGAATGCTTTCCCTGCATCAAAACCCACCAAAAACATCAGTATTTTCTTACATTCTGCTTCTTTCTCTCTCTATTTCGATTGCTCTATTAATGTTGTCAAAGGTTTGCCTCCCCCCACAAAACCACATTCATCCATATCTATCAATTTTGACAACACCTTTGCCAATCATTTAGCTATTATAGATATAATCATTTTATAATCATGATTTAAAATTGAAATGGATGTATATAAAACTGGGTCTGATAGGTCTTTACCATCTTTAGGTATTACAGTCACTACAGCTTTATTCTTGGTCACTGGTGCTTCCTTTCCATTTAAAATGCTGTTAAACAAACCTACCCGATCAGTATCACTTTCTTCCCTCCTAGCTTCCAAACTTCCACAAGAGCACCTTCAATTCCAGGAGACTTTCTTGAAGATTGATTATGCACCACAATTTTTTTCTCACCTCTTCATATCTTACCTGGTAATTGTTGTGCCTCATCTACCTCTAACCCTGTCATAGCTAAGTCTTCCATAAATGTTTCCATTTGTGGTTTTTGTTGATTTCCACATTCTTCTGCTTTATGCAAATTTTCATAACATTTCTTTTTTTTTTTTTTTTTTTTTTTCAAAACAGGTTTATTGTTTTAACATACAAGAGAAATATCATAACAATTTTATACAAGTAATTAAAAATAGATACGATTATAACATTCAACAAAACAACTAAAGTATTTACAAAGACATCCACTACAATCAGATTAATTAATTAAACTAAAATACCATGCTATTGAAATTAGGACTTTTTTAACCAATTTTGTAAATTATCCCATACAATATAATAAGATGTTTTTCTAGTTGTTCTTGACCTAATTGTGTTTATTTCCATATGGCACACTATATTCATAACATTTTTAAATTCATTGAATGAAGTAGGTGTATCTGAAATCCAGTTTCTGGTTATTATTTTCCTAGCCACTGCTAGAATAGACCATAACAAGGGAAGCTTAACCTTTTTAACACTTTGAGGTACAGGTGTGTTGAATAATATAAGAGATTTAGAAATAATGAAATTATCTGTAAAAAGAGCCTGCAAAAATTCATTAATTGACTTCCAGTATTCTTTCAATTTTATACAGTCATAAAACATATGAGCTCAGTCAGCATTCATTTCTACATTACATCTCTTACATAGATTATCTTTATTATTTATTTTATTCATCATCAAAGGTGTATAAAAATTTCCATGTATAAAGTCTCCAGACAATGGAAGACGTAGTTCTATAGGCAGATTCCAATATATATTGTTTATCTTGTTGATTTGGTGGGTCCCCATTAATAGAAGTGAAATAATTCCAGTATGTATCTACACTGTAAAAAGTTTCTTGTCTGATAATTTTATGTATGTATGAAAGTTTACCTTTATCAGAAACTTTATGTTGTAAATTTAATATCAAGTAATCAATCAGTGTTGGAATAGATTATTTAACTGTTATAGACATTAGATCTATTTTATTAATGAGATGTTGTCTAAAGGTCTGAACCTCTAACCAGCAAGTTTCTCTTAGATCAAATTCTTGTTTTAAGAAATCTAGATTTTTAACTTTATTATCAGATATCAACTGATACCAGTACTTTAGATTATTATCTATAGCTAAATGAGTTCCTTCAGAAGTAGATGACAAAAGCATACCCTGAGTATACATTATAGGGAATATAATAAAATTCCATTCCCTATACTTAGGGTGCATGAATATAAAGTTACGATAGCTAATAATAATATTTAATGGGTAACAAACCATATGTTTAGGTGTAATAGGTGAAGTACAAAATTCCTTTAGTAACCATAACATGGAGTTATTTACAATCATATTTTATGTGTTAAGGAGATTTTCATGAAGTGCATACTAATTAGCTCCCAATAATGTTTCCATTTTGACATATGACTGATCTATTAATAAAGTAATAACTTTTACAATAGAAGAGATAGTATATAAATTAAAGTCTGGAAAAGAAATACCCCTTGAGACCAGCTATTAGTATGTTTCTTTAATGCAATCCTAGGTCTATTAGGTGCCCATAGGAAATTTAACATTAGTGTATTCAGTTTCTTGATAATTATTTTTGTAGGTGGAAGTATTATTGATTGTATTAAGTATAAAATCTTGGGAAATATTATCATTTTAATAATTGTAAGTCTCTCCTCCATAGTAAAAAACATATTATTCCAGGTATTAAAAAGATTTTGTATATTAAGAAAACAGGTATTATAATTATTATATATAATAGATTTAATATCTTTAAATAGTATTATACCTAAATAAGTTATCTGACCTGAATTGGGTACATATTTAGTAAAATCACTAATGAGAATATTTTTTCGTGTATGTATAGGTAGTATTTTAGTTTTTTCTTCATTGAATATTAAACCAGAAATACTTCTAAAATTCATCATTTTATCAAATAGAGACTGCATAGAAGAATTAGATCCTGCTGATGTAATTAGAACATCATCTGCAAAAAGTTGAATTTTGGATGTTGTATTTTCATCTATTTCAAAACCCTCTATGTCAGTACTGTTTCTGATCAAATTAGCCCAAGGCTCCATTACTAAAGTGAATAATAGTGGAGAAAGTTGACATCCTTGTTTTGTACCTTTAAAAATGGGTGTTTTTTGTGAAGCATATGTTCCTACCTTAATATAAGCCAATGTTCCTTTGTATAAATGCTCAATTAGATTTACAAATGCATCTGAGAAGTTTGTGCACTTCAGTAAGGTAAACAGATAGTCCCAACTTACTGAATCAAATGCTGAACTTATATCAAGACTAATAAGTGTTAAATCTTTCTTTTTCCTATTTGCAAAATCAATTAATGTTAAAGTTCTTATTATATTATCAAAAGTATTTCTATTTACAATGAAGCCTGTCCGATCTATATCTATAATGCCGGGGATGATTGTCTTCAATCTATCAGCAAAAATACTCATAAACATTTTATAATCAACATTAAGTAATGAGACGGGCCGATATGAAGTACATCTAGTTGGATCTTTATTAGGTATTAAAATTGGCGAAATAAATGTATATTGCCAAGATGGGGGGGGGTTATTAACTCAGTTTGGGCCAAAATAAAAACCTTATGTATTAATGAATATGTACTTTTAGAAAGGATTTTATATATCTCTGGTATAATACCATCATTACCCGGTGCTTTGTTTGATTTAAGCTTATTTATTTGTGTAATAACCTCTGTATATGAAATACTTTTGTCCAATAGTTTAATCTGTTGTTTATTAAGCTTTTTATTCATGTTTGTGGTTATAAACTCCTTTATTTTATCTTTAGGTTCCATGTTAATGTTATTATGGTTAATTTTGTGAAAGTGATTTCTAAATTCATCTAGTATTTCTGGTATACTAGAAACATTCTTCTTTTCCTTAGAGAAAAGATTTCTTTGATATGGTTTTGTTTATTCAACCTTTTTGTTTTATTTTTAAGTCTATGTAAGTATTTGGGGCTTATTGAATAAGACAAAACTTGTATTTCTCTAAAGTTATTTTAACTTTATGAGTTAAAATTTTTTGTATTTCTCATTTAGTTTGTTTATTTCTTCAATAACTTTCTTGTCCATAATATTTTCTTTATTATTATGTTTATAAGAGTCTAATTTACTTTGAATATCTAACAATTCCTTATCCCAAGATTTCCTTTTATTATTATACCATCTGATACTTTGTCCATATAGATATGATTTTAAGGCATCCCAAACATAGACAATGGAGACTTCAGGAGTATTATTTATGTCTAAAAATGTTTTACTTCTGAAAGTATATATTCTTTATAGTCTTTTAGTTGAGTTAAGTATGCTGGTATCCTTTTGATCTGAACATTATGAGTATTTTTATCATGAATTCAAAAACAATTGAATTATGATCAGATATAGGACATGAAATGATTTTGGAATTAATTAAATCTGTTACCATCTGGTTAGAAATAAAGACCCTATCTATTTTTGAATAAGTTTTGTATCTGTTAGAAAAAAAAGGTGTATGGTAATGATTTTGAATCTATCTGATTATTAATATCATTCAAATGATAAGAATTAGCAAAATCATTTAAATGTTTTGCATTAGATGTAATTCTTCTTTTTCCTATAGTGGTAGTATCACTTTCATGTAGTATACAATTAAAGTCACCAGCTAAAATAATATCTACTATAGAGAATGATATGATCTTATCAAGATGATGCTGTATTAATACCAATTCCAGGTATCCAATATACATTAATTAAAGTGTAAGTCTTCCCATTAATTTGTATTGTAACCATACAAAACATTCCTTTGTCATCCTGATAAGACTTAATGGTTTTAGGAATGGGCATACTTTTATTCCATAAAATAGCCACTCCTCTTTTTTTCTGAGTGTGCTTTGAACTAACCAATACTGTATATTTGTTTGTGGCTAGTTTATCAATATCTTTTTTCAAGAGATGGGTTTCTTGCAGGAAGACTAAGTTGGTGTTATGTAAATTAGTGTATCTTATTAGGCTTGCCCTTTTACACGGATTATTCAATCCATTAATGTTTAAAGAAATTCCTTTTAAAGATGTCATTTGGCATTTTTAAAACTTAAGAATCTTATGATCAAAATAACAAATAACAACATAAGTAATGTTACATCTCCTCCTTTAGGTGTACCTTTAAATATAGCTGTATTTATTGAATCTCTTATGGGATTTTGTATAGGATTCAATTTTGTTTGTAGTGACAATGAGTGTACAAAATATATTGTGGATGTCAAAACTATATACATATAACAATAAACAAGTGAAAATAATGTAAGGATTAAACCTTGCATCCAGCCTGGAGTTAAAACTCCAACTTAGAGTAGTATTTACCACTCAAGTTCACGCCCTAGCCTAAGCAGCAGTACCTCAGCTACCACCTTATCAATTTAATACTGGTTATATTTAACTTAAATTAACAGCTTTCAATTCAATTATCTAGCAAGACAAGACTACACATTTGATAAAACAGCATCATATAAACTAAAATAAACTTTTTTTTTTTTAAACTATTCATACTACTATATACATCTATGTAATATAATACACTTGTATTCAAATAGCATTCAAATAATCTTGATATTAGGAACCAAGAGGAGAGAGAGAAATAAAAGATGTGAAAGAGGGAGAGAGAGTGAAAGAAAGAGAGAGAAAAAAAAAAAAAGGAAGGCATATTTACATATTAATTAATTCAAAGTATGTAAAAATAAGTTCTAACATTCATTTAAATCAAAAACTTTGGCTAATATGGTTCAGACATTACATATATTAAGATGCATCTATTTTCTGTCATGTAAATGCAGTCAACAGCTTCCAAAAAAACCTTGAATTGCTTGTATATGAGCATTTTACTCATACTCATTATTGTCAATAGAATAACATATTATATTTATAGAAATTGTTATAAATCATACTGCATAGTTATGCAAATTCTCAGAAACACTTGCATTATTGTAAAAAGCCATCTGTATTTTGTATGTCTATACTACTGCTTTAAAATATATCACATGACAATTTCTTCCAGAATAGAGTTATAAAGTTATTTATGCTTGTCAATCAGATGAATTAAATGAGTTATAGTAATGTATATGTTTGGAACATAAGTTTTTAACACAGATTAGTATGCTGCAGTCAAGTAGATTTTCAAAAACACTTGAATAAATGTTTCATTTTCTATGCCTTCTAAAATAAGACATTTACTTACTACAAGAAACTGCATCATTTAAAATCATTATAACTGACATATTTTATGAATTATAACATAGATATTTAAGTAATTATATAAAATAACTCACATTTAGATGTTAAAGAGTTCATTTTCCTTCACATAGTCGCATTTGCATCGGTTCTACTTCCTGGTAGAGTGTTCTTCCTGAATCTGCGATGTGTCAGTGTGATATCTGGGTCAAAGGTCAAACTGACTGCTTTCAGCTTCTCTGTGAGAATTCTGAGAGTTGGAGCTTTTAAAACAACTCGAGGACACTGTTCATGAGGTAGCCCACATCCCAGATTGTCTCCCTTAACATTTTGGCGGGAAACTTGTTAAAAACTAGTGACAAACATTCATTTAGCAGTGTAAATGCATCTAAACATGACAAAACCTTCGCGATGTATTTTACAGGTTATTACAGCCTCTATGTAAGTGAAATTAAGCCCAAAGTTATTAATAAGTAATAAAACTCAATATTTTGTCCCAACTCAATTTTTATGTAAATCTTATTATTTACTGTGTCTATATGATCAAAAGCATTTCTATATGTTAATATGAAAAAAAAATAAAGAGAAAGAAAAAAGAAAAGAAAAAGAGAGTAGAAAATAAAAGAGTGTAAAGCAGAAATAAAAAAAATGTAAGAGAAAGCTATAAGATGTATATACAATGGAATATTACTTACTGTTTATATTAATAGAGTTAAAAATAAAACATATTATTTACTACTATTTATTATTTTATTTATTATTTAGTTCTAATTATTACTAGTTAAAGCATGACAGATTATTTACAAACAAGCATAAGCAGTATAATCAAGAAAGTATAATTAGGAATAGCATTTGAAGAACGAATAAACTTTTTACAAGGAATAAATATGTTATTATTCTATTAATCATATTTTCATTACTCTTCTCTCCCTGCCCTCCCCCACCCTTTACCCACTACATAATCTAAATAGAATGCCATTGTTTAAACAAAGAAAAGGAGAAAAAAAAGAGAAAAAAAATGTATCAAATTACTGACCTTACTTCTCTTTTTCAGAAAGAGAAACAAATTGAATAATAGCTTAATAATTAGCTTAATAGCTTGTTATTAGTTCCTCAGATATTTTGACTGGTTATGAAACAAAACATTTCTTTGCACACAGAGAATAACTTTGATTAAATCTTTTTCAGAATATTTGTGGCTTTCTGGAAATGCAGAAACTATATTTAAAAAGATTAATAATGAAGTCAAATGATGAGAGAAAAAAAAAGAAAAAAAAAAACATAGAACAAATCATTTGTTTTTTAGTCTCTTCTTCTTCTCTGAAGTCTTCCACGAAGTTTCAGTTGCCAGTCTCTTTAATGAAGGACTACCCCTTTCCATTTCCTCTATTTTATCCAAAATCTTATTTTTGATATTTTTTTGATAAACAGTAAAGCAGAGTCTAAGTCATCAAAAATTTTAGGACCATCAGGAAGGAAGATTTTTAGCTTGGCAGGAAACAGAAGGTATGTTTTAAACTGTGCTTTTTTAAGCTCCCTTATTAGTGGCAGAAAAACTTTTCTTTTAGCTATTACCAAGGAAGAATAGTCATTGTCAAAACACACAGTTGTCTCATTAATCTTAACAGGAGCTTTAGTCCAAGCAGATTTAAGAACCATCTCTTTATCAAAAGATGATAGAATGATAGAATTTTTTTTTTTTTTTTTTTTTATTAAAGTTTTAGGGAGCCATGTTGTTAAACCCTAATCCTAAGGTCCATCACTATCGCACACTCACCTCACTCGCTCCCTAACCCTAACTCACCTAACCCGCCCTAACCCTCACATCCACACAATCGCACACATACCTAACCCGTGCCCTAACCCTAACTCACCTAATCTGCCCTAACACTCACATCCACACAATCGCACACTTACCTGAACCCGACCCGTAATTTTCCACCACAGCACTGAAAATACAGAAGCAACAGAAACAGACAACCAAATTCTTTCCCTAGGAAAAAATTCAGCTTTCTGTTGCTTTGATATTTTAAACATTTGCTTACGTAAGTTCGATCAATGAACGTTTGCTTTTTTAAGCATTCACTGATCTAATATAGACCCTGATCTTTGCACTTTGAGTTTCTTAATATAATTCAATATTCTTTCCTTTTCATCTATACTTGTGAGCCCATTCACATTATAAAAATAATATGTTTAGTATATTCATTATAAAATTAAATTATTATTCCCATCTATTATATAGGATAGCTTTTTTAAATCTCTTTTTCCAGCTTTTATGTTACATGCACCAACTAATGGTTGGTAGGTTGATGTTCTATACAGTTGTTTTTTTTTTAAAACTTCCATTTAAACCTATGTCTCATATTACAAGATAGTTTTAATGAAACCCTCAACCCCCCCCCAAAAAAAACAAAAAAAAAACAAACTGAATGTCCTATAATCTATTAACTATTAAATTGAAACAGACACACAAAACTATGTACAACATTAAATAATGAAGTTTTACCTTCCTGATATGAGCACTTGTCCCAAGTTAACAGCTGCTCACAGCAGTGAAACCTAATCTGAAATTAAGGTTATCCATGCTAAACTGCATGTTACCGCCTGTGAATCTACTTAGTCTGTTCTTGTCTTATCTTTATTCTCCTCCCAGATATGAAAAACAACATATGTGTTTCAGAAAACTTTAACATTTAGCCTTAAGAAGAAATGCACTGGCTATCTTTAATTAAAACTAACATATATACTGCATTAAAGTATTTAGTTACTCAAAAAGCTGCAATCTCTTTTTCACTTTCAATAATTCCAAACTTTACTTTTTACTGAACTTCTTGCCCTTATTTCATTTAGTTTTATGTTTCTCTCAGTAAACAATGTCCAGACCTCTCAATGTATTGCCTTCACCTTTAGTCACTTTTTGTCCATGGAAACATAAGATCAAAATGTACTGTTGACCTCAACTCCAAATTTTTCAACTGACACTGGACATTTTTTTGCTTTAAATAAGCTATTTATTATAGGTTCATAGGTGTGTTCTAGGCTACTGGCCCTGGGGCTTTTACAAGCCTAGCCATAGGATTACTCTGGCATCATGCCACCCCGACCTTAGTTCCCACTGCCTCTGTTGAGTAGAGCCACTTGGAGGTATCCCCGGGGTGAATTTTCTATTTCCCATCCACTCATCAAGATTTTTCTTGAATAGGCTCAGCAAGGTGCTCTACTTGACATGCATGCGAAGTCTATTCCATAGGATGGGCAGTCTGTGGGTTATGAACCTATCCCTCCAGTATGTTCTGTTGCTTGTGGTAATGAGGTTGAGGTCTCTGGAGTATGTGATGCAGAGGGATTGGGATTTCTTTAGATGTAGCATTTCTAACACAGCTGGGTTAGACATGGCTTTGTAAGTCAAGCAGAGATCGCCTCTAAGTAGGCGATATAAGACAAAGAATAGTTGGAGTTTTTTGAGTCTGTCCATATAGGACAAGTGTTTAAGGCATAGGATCCTCTTTGTGAGGTATTTTTGTTGCCCCTCCAGTTGTTGCAGGTGTCTAGTGAGGTATATGCCAAATGGGGCATTGTCTTCGATGATTGACCTAATGAGGGAAGAGTAGAGGGAGACAATGACCTCTTTCTTCCTGGATGCAAAACCCTTAGTAATGAGATGTGCCACATAGAAGGACTTTCTGACCACAGTAGCAATGTGGTGATCAAAAGAGAGGTTGCTGTTAACCTGTGTTATCAGATCTCTTATAATGTCTTCTGTGTTCAGTGGACTACCATCGATGTGGTAACTCATGGGAACTGGGTTCTTCCCAAACGGGATGATAACACATTTTTTGACAATGAGCTTAAGGCCATGGTTCTGACACCAGTCGTTGGTCTCAGTGAGGCCATTCTGTAGGATGTCAACATCACTTGTGAAGTTAATAATAGCTTCCAACTTGCAATTGCCTGTGAACCTTGTCAGCCAGAGTGGGTTTGTGTTGGCCTGGACTTCAGAGAAGTAGATACCAAACAGGAGAGGATGCAAGACAGAAGTCTGACTTGGAGTCAGCTACTTTCACACGGTGGGTTCTATCTGTGAGCCAGTTTGCAACACCTAGTGATATAGGGGCTGATGCCTAGCTTAGTGAGTTTTCCTATGATTCCTGAGTGAGGAATGGTATCAAAGGTCTTGGCCAGATCAAGGTAGGCTGTATGAACCACCTTGCTTTCATCCACAGATCTGTTGACTGACTCAAAGAAATTGACCAAGTTGAGCAAGCATGATTGACCCTTCACAAAACCAAACTGTGTGAGATCCAGTATTGGAGATTCTTTATATCATTGTTTATTACGTCCATGATGATGTGCTCCATAGCTTTGCCTATCAGACTCATCAGACTAATGGGGTGATAGTTCCCAGGGTCTGTAGTTGCTCCTCCTTTGTGGAGAGGGATGTCTGTAGCAGTGTGCCATTCGGTAGGGACAAAGCCTGAGGTGAGGCTGTGATTGAACAGGGCACACGAGTGAGGTGCCAGTTCAGTCTGTAGTTCATGTGGAACACAGCCAGGGATATTGTCAGGTCCCATAGAAGCTGTATTCTTGGCCTTGGACAGTGCTGTTTTAACCTGTGCAGAAGTAATACTTGGTGCCTGGCAATCTATTGATATTGTGATCGGTCCTTTTGGGGAGGAGAGATGGGTAAAGTTGACAAAGAATCTGTCGGCCAATATACTGGCAATATCTGTTGGCTCAGTATAGGAGGTATCATTATGCAGTAGCTCAGAGCAAAGCTGGGTATTGCCATGGAGATTCTTTTCATAACTATAGAACGCATTGTGGTTGTCTTTACTATCTGCTGCAATGTTGTTTTCATAGCTAGCTTTAGAGGATTTGATGAGTGATCTCAACTATTTGTTTGTGGTCTCTCATTTACAAAAAAAAACATACACACAGTAACAGAAATCTTGTCATTAGATTAAGCCTAGGACATGAATCCAGGCATTCAACTATGCAAAAGTAAAGGAAAAAAATATATGGTACATGTATTATATAATTAGTGTACTTGTACACCCCCAACAGCCCAAGATTAAAACCTATTGGCCTAAACATATTTTTGTACAGCCTTTCTTCCCTTTTTACATTGCAATGCCTACATTTCTTAAAATTAAAAATAAAGAAAAAAAAGACATGTCTACTTTAATATCTTTATCACATATAATCACGGAAAATACTTTACAATAATATATATCATAAATATTTTATATGAATACTGTTAAGAGCAACAATTTTTTTAATTGCTGTTACTTTTCTCATCCTTCTCCCTGCTTTTTTTCCCCTTTAGAGTCCTTCCAAACATCAGTGACAGGAAGTGAGACATATCCTGTCAATCCTCAAATAAGTTTAAGAAAGTCAACAAAAATCCATTATTTCTCAGCTACTTTTCTTGTAAAATCAAGCTTTTATTTTCTGTCTCTCAAGTATTTTCTTTTGGAACATTGGAAAAGGTTTCACTGGCAAAGTCTTTCTATGACCTTTAACATCAGAGGATTGAGATGCAGACTTACCTTCTGTTTGATGGCTCAGCTCTTGTTAGATACACTTTGGTATTTTTGCCCTTAGTCTGTTCTGAATAAAAAAAATACTTTGACCATCCTGGATAAAAATATTCTGGAGACAGCTAGAAACAGCAGCTTGAATCTCACACCTGCCTTTCAACATTTCCTGATGGTTGGAATAAATTTGTTTCTCTTTCACCTAGTGCTTGTTTGACTTGCTGTTCTCTGGCTGATAATTGCTGATCAATGTCTATATTTGATTTTGTATTGAAGTTACTCATTTAAGTTTGGTAACTTCTGTTTTTTATCTGTTTGTTATATTCCACTGTGTTTTGTTTTAAATTGTTTATTCTTTTTGGTATTTTAAGAGGTATTGGCTAGGGTCAGTTAGCAAAAATTTATTTTGCAAACAGTGAATAACATCCAGCTAATTGGTGGGAGGAACTGAGAAATAGCATTCCTCATTTAACTATAAATATTTAGCAAAATCTTTATTTAGCTGTAGTGTCTGTTGGACTTGCTTTTCTCTGCCTGATTCTGACCTCTGAATGTATTTGATTTTTGCCATCTGCCTGTCCTGCTACTGTTGTACGATTAAAATTGATGGCTTTTGAGTTGCACACCCCTACTATAAAGCTGATTTTGGACACTTCTCTCAGACTCATCTCATCAGCTCATTCTACTAAGCACTGAGAGATCAACTGGAAAGGCCATCCACCTTAGTCTTTAAACTTGAATTATCTTCTTTTTTTCCTACCTACCCACTTACTTAAAAATGCACTTTATTCAGCTGTTTTTACTATATTTGTGCTTTTTCCTACACGTCATTAAAGTGTTCAATTGCATTTAGTTCGCTGCATTTATTGAGTTTGTTAGTAGCCCTGTTACATTGTAACTATTATTCTAAGCCTCTTAATTTTGAATTAAGCATTTTGCTTCAAACAAGTTAGCTTATTTAAGGCAGGTTTGTAGTCTACACTCTTGTAGCAGGGGAGGTAGGTTACACCCTTTTGAACTGGGAATTACTGGATGAAGGCTTATTGCATCTGTTATCCTAAAATTGTCTTAGCTCTGGTTTATGTGCTTGGGCTGTAGGCTAGTTATTATACATGAAGACGTTTTGTAGCCTACACTTTTGTGAGAGGAAAAGATAGCCTTCACCCTTCTGAGCTGGGAGTTGCTGACCAAACCAGTTATTTTACATAAGGAAGGTTGGTGGTCTACATGCTTGTGGCAGAAGAGGATAGTCTATGTCCTTTTGAGCTGGGGATTGCTGTGTGAAGGCTTATTGTGTGTGTTTTTCTAAAAGTATCTTAGTTCTGGTTTAAGCACTTGAGCTCCAAACCAGTTATTTTACATTTAAAAAGTTTGTGGTCTACACTATTTTGGGAGGAAAAGGTAGCCTCCACCATTTTGAGCTTGGAATTGCTGGTAAAGACCTATTGTGCCTGTTATTCTAAGTGTTTTTGTTCTAGTTTAAGCATTTAGGTTCCAAAATAGTTATTTTACATTAGGAAGGTTTGTGGTCTCCACTCTTGTGATATTGCTGTCAAACAGATCTTTTCAACTTCTAGAGAATCTAGTTTACACAAAGCTGAACATTATTTAAGTTCCTTGCCTTATTAACCTTTTTAAGTTTTTGAATTTTACTCACTCATCCCTAGTACATCAGTAGCCATGGATATGCATTTCCCAACTCTCTCTGTGGCCATTCTAGTTAATATGGGTATTCTGAAGCATTGTAGTAATGTACATTGACTACCCACTTATCCCTAATAAAACAGATGCAGTATTTGAGAGGAGTAAATACACTTTAATGCTGGAAGCAAAACTCTCTCATACAACCAAAACTAATCCTACAGAGGTTGCCATTGACAGTCGTACCACACTTACCACACAGGGTAAAGACCCCACACATAAAACTACTTAGGGTGAGGCTCTTACAGAGATCCTTCCTAAAACTCTAAAACCTCCTGCACAGGGCAATCAAAGAAAGGGTCCTCAGTCATCACATAAACACTCCATTAAAACACTACCCACAGCTATATATAGTAACACTGTATCCAATGCCTCCATTGCTGAGCCCTTATGGCAAACTAGTGCACAGCCAAATTTCCTGTTCATTGGTGATTCTATCATGAGGCACACTGATGTCCCCCTCACCAGACTGAGTAATGAGAGAGTTATCATTAGCTGCCTTTCCATAGCTAGGCTCCAGTAAGTCACATATGCACTCAGGTCATTTAACCACAGGTACCAGTATGACTCTACCATACTCCATGCAAGTGTTAATTACCTGAGATGTACCTTCCTTGCATATATGAATGAGACATGGTCAAGCTTGTTGATTATGTTTCTCAAGCAGGTATGAGAGCCTAGTAAAGAGCAGCATACTACCATCTCCAAGGATGATGCCCCATAAACTTTTCTACTGCTATGTCCATAACCTCAGTGGAAATACATAACAATTTACAGAACTTATTGTAAATGGCATCACCCACACTAAACTGGAAGCCATTTACAATCTTTTGGCTGACAGGATCAGCTCAAAGTTCTCCCTGCACTCCCCTTTGATAGTCCAAAGGAAATATTGCATGCCCCTATTCCCTCAACCATTACTAGGGAACAGGTCATCAATGCACTTTTCAAGGCCCAAAACACTGCATCAATGGGCATTGATAACATCCTGGGATATTTATAAATAGCATGAAACATGACCTCTCTGGCCCACTCAAATCACTTTTTAAATGGAGCCTTCAACTGGATTTTTGTGCCCAAGGAATGGAAGATGGTTACAGTTATTCCCTTGCATAAAGGAGGTCCAACCACTGATCTGGTTAACTACAGGCCCATAAGATTTTCCAGCCTCATATGTAAGGCCATGGAAATAATCATCATGGACATGATAAATGAGGACATAGGTAACCTGCAAATGCTGGACCCATCACAGTTTAGCTTTGCTAAAGGAAGGACATGCTTATTAAATCTGGTGGACTTTTTGACAGGGTCACAAAAGCTGGATGAAGGCAAGATTGTACACACAGCTTACCTCAACCTGGTCAAGGCTTTTGATACATTACCCCACTGAGACATTATAAACAAGCTCACTAAATTAGGTATAAACCCTTTCATCACTCACTGGATAGCCAACTGGCTTAATGATAGAACCCAAGAGATGAAAATAGGTGAGGCTATATCCACCAAAACTCCAGTCACTAGGATACCCCCCCCCCCAGAGAACAGTACTACACCTGCTCCTTTTTGGTGTCTATTTCTCTGGCCTGGCTCTCAATGTCCTATTTGGATACAGGACATCATTATTATTTTGGAAAATATGTGGCAAGACTTAGAAAGCCCCCACCCCCCAGTATTATCTTAGTAACAATCTATGCATATATGGTGTGCAGTGAATAATCGTTGTCCTAAACACTCTTTGTCACAATTAAGTCAGAATGAACTCTTTCTGCAGACATGATTGCATCTTCAATAATACAGGTTTTGGCTGGTTTCTCAAAGCCAGGCTTACAGCATACACTCAACATGATCTTTCAACTAACAAATTCTGCTGTTGAATAATAGTTCAGTTAACTGTTTATGCTTTCATAAACTTAATACAGTATTTTCCTTCCAGTTTCTCTGCTACTGCAGAAAATATCAGTTTTTCTCTGTTTACTCTGCCCTCTAACTCACCAGTTTTTTGAAACATCTCTTCCTGAGCAGACTCACACTCAGCCAGCCTTTTCTTCAATTTGACCTCCGATTTTTTTGCAGTTTTATCAGTTGATCTGAATAGCTGTTTAAAGCTCCTTCCATTTTTTTAGCCTTTTGTTATTTCAGATGAAATTCTCCATTTATTTCTTTCATTTATTTTAATCATCTCTGAGCACATTTGATTTATGCTTGCCTCTAAATTACTGGAAGCCATCTTTTGTACCAAAGCTGGAGCTTGAGCTTGAACTGTTTTTTGCTGAATAGCTGCAGGCTTTTTTCCAAAACAGTGTTACTTCTTTACCTTTTCTGGTTGATTTTCTTTCGGGTTCTGTACAATCCTTCTTTGCTGGCATCCAGGTTGTATACTTACCAGCCAGTAACTCAATTTTACTCAAGCTGACATTTAAATTTAATGTAAATATAAATTTTACTCTGTCTTGTTTCTCATTTTCTGTTTTCATGCTGGGAGAACTGACGTTAAGCTGTTGACAAGTGCACAGCCACCTTGGAAGTCCTAATATAACACATTTTTTTGTAGATAGTTCTTCCATTCCAATTTCCTTAATTTTCATCTATCCTCCCCAGTGGTTTTTCAACAACCATTTTCTTATTTCTGCAAGTACATCTTCATTACTTCTGTTTTCTGTTATAAAGTACTCCTTTACACATTATTTTCCTCAATAACCAGATTGAAACAAATAATATTTTATCCCATTTTTTCAGCTTCCTCCTTCTTTCCTTTTCCATATTTAGCGTACAATATAATTTCCATATTCATGTCCTTGAAACTTCACAGCTATATACATTTTAAACTTTTTGAACCTTTTTCCTTCTTTGCTTTATTTGCATTTCTAACACCATCTATTAAATCACTACATGGATAGACCAGAAAAAAAATCTTGCATAATTTTTTATAGCACTTATTCTTTTTATCTTTACATTCAGCATCTTTTAATTTCTTTAACACTATTTTATTTACACAGCCCTTTCTTTCTGGAATCTTTTTTCATCCCTTATTTTCCTTTTTACTTGTTCCCATGTCTTTCCTTCTTTACATATAATAATTTTCTTAACATTTTATACTCTGATTTTTACTGTTAATAACCCCAAACAGGTGTACTGATGCTACAAAAATAGGATGTTTCAGACCCAGCTCGCCATTTTCTTTCTTATTGCATATCATTCTTCTCTTAACAGGTTTCAGTTTTGATCCCCATATATTGCTGAAAAATAGTTCTTGCAATTTATTCTCCATTTTTCCTAGAAACATGTAAACTCTCCCAACATAAAAATATTCCCCAAATTATATATACATATATATTTATATTTATAATATATACACATTTTTATTATACAATAAATTAAAACATTTCCACCATGCAATTTATTTTGTATTTCTTCCAGTTTCACCTTCCATTGATTCAGTATGTTTTCATATTCCCCATACTTGACCTTTAATATATTAATTTCCTTCTTATTATAATCATTTTCATTCATCTTCTTTATTTCACCAAACCCCTTACTTATTCCTCTATTCAGTTATAAATCTGCATTTTTAATAACTTTTCAATTCTGATAATACTTTCATTCATTCATTTTCTATTTTTTGCTGCAATAACCAAATTGTTTGTGTAAGATGGATAAAATGGTATCTTAAATTAGTTTTCCCATCTTTAACATACTTCATTAATTTATGACAAAAATGTTTGAATAATTGCATTCATTACTAGAACAAAAATAAACATACTTAAGGGACACCCCTGCTTAATTCTGCTTTGAACATGATATATCCTTCCTTCTGTCACCTTTAATGTTACTAACATTTCCAATTCCAAAGTCCACACATCACTTTCATCAAATATTTTTATATCAAATATTTTATTACAAATGGATAAGAAAAAAATAATTCCATCAATGCCATGTTAGAGGATTTGAATTGTACATTCATTTTCTTTGTATGCAGCAGTCCAAAATTAATAATAATAATAATAATAATAATAATAATAATCCTTCTATTGTGCAATCACTTCTTCTTCCTACCTCAGACATTATTTTTTTCTAATACACCAACCGTTTCAGAAGTCCTCAGTGCCCAAATGTATCAATTTTTTTTGTATTTTATGCTAAATTCTAAAGACAAAATTATATTGTCCAAAATATTGAATCTATTTTAAACAAAAGTTAGCTTTTGTTTTATTTTTTACATAGGCTACTTTGTTCTGAATTGCTTGCCTAGAGTCTGTTGCTATATTCTTCTTTTTCCTCTGTAACCATGACTATTTGTCTTCCCCTTCATACAGCATCAACAGAATATATTTTCATACCCTGTTGCTGATTTGTGCTTTTAAAACTAGTTACTCCACTAGTCAAATGTATGCCATCATTTTCTGCTCCTCTAAAATCCACTGATTTTCCTGTTGAAACTATCATTAGTTCAGCTTCCATAATGCAATCAGCGACTTAACACCAGCTTGCATCTGTTCCATATTCTGGTTCACATTGCTCCATCAAATTCAATAACTCCTGTGTTAGTAATCTACCTTCTTCTAACTTTGTTACAATAATTTCCTGAATTCCAGTAGTTTCAGTCATTTCTCGATCTGCTTCTTCCAAAACACACATGATCCTCCATCTCCATAGCATCCACCATCTTGTATTTCTCTCAACAAAGTCATCAATAGCAGCCCTCCTATGCCACCTAATGAATGTGATACAAAATAGCAAAACAAAAGAGTAGGGGAAAGTTCCCTGGTGCCCTGGTCAGGTTTCCCCAAGTCATTATGAATAACACCTTGGGTCTTCCTTGAAAAGAGGATACTTAATGTTACTAACCTGGTCAACAAAGAGTAAATAAATGGGAGACATACTGAGGCTGTAATTAAAAACATGTTCATTTCCCCTGGGCAATATGAGTTATAGTTGTTTGACCTCTCAATGGTATCTATTGTGTTATGTCATAGCTTGATTGCATTTAGTGTGCCCATAAGTTTATTTGTTCAAATCTTGAAATATTGCGAAAAAAACTGAATCACAAAACATTGATCATACCAGAACAAAGAAAATCATCTTGCTCCCTGTTGGAACCATATTAAAAGCCATACAGGGGTCTGTGGTGTTTTGTGTTTCAACGTTTTCTTTTTGTCTGATATATTGCTATTTCAGCAAATGGTATTGAGAATATATGGGCCATGTCTTTCCCAAGACAATACAACCATCTAGCACCCAAAAGCTGTATCTCTCTACCACATTGCCATTCTGACTGTTGATTTGGCAACCCTGAGGTGGGAAAAGCAGCAGTCACAGTGGAAAACTGTAAGTAATTCCTTGCCACCATATGAAGAAACAAGAGAATACACAAGATCAATAGTTGGCCTTTCAGCTCCTTTCTGTCAGATAAGTTCCCTTAGAAAAATTCTCCTACACAGAAAATATTCATTTTTAATGTGTTTCTTATATGTATGTATGTATATACACACACACACACATATATATATATATATATATATATAGATATAGATATAGATATAGATATATATTTATATATATATGTTTACTTTTATTCTGCATTTATGATGTGGTCTCTTAAAAAAAAAACACAATATTTCTTAACTATTACTGTTTTCCTGTCTGAGACCACTATTTTTAGTAATTCCCTATTATATCACCGAAGACACAAAATCTGGAATTCGTCTTCATCGAACTGAAAACAACAAAAATTTAAAAGAGCGAAAGGGCATATAAGCGGTTTCTTTCCCTGGGAAAGAAATCACTTGGCCGCCTCCTTTACTTTGAGATTTTCCCCACTGTAGTGCGATCTCAGAGTTAGTATATTTAGTTAGGGGGAGAGTAGGGGGCACAGCCACACTTGTGAAGCCCCCCAGTTTGTTTTATTTGTAGAGTTTTTTTTTTAAATTGAGCAAAGCAATTTCTTTCACAGGGAAAGAAATCGCTTATATGCCCTTTCACTCTTTTAAATATTCGTTGCTTTTAGTTCGATGAAGACGCATTTTAAATTTTGCGTCTTTGATGATATAATAGGGACTCTTTTTAGCTACAGCTAGTGTGCAGGGCTTATTTAGGGCAGAAATGTACTGCTTATGTAAACTTTGCTTAATAGTTATAAAAGTTTAAATGTGTTCTATTTAGGCAGGGATGACAAAAGATCATGTAGTACTTGTTTACACTGTGACACCTTACCTGACATTTATTTCTGTCAGATGAATTTTACTTTTAAGGAATTTCTGACAGGATCTTAGTGCACTGCTTGTGCATTTATAGGACACCCAGTGCTCGTTTTCATGCAGTGACAACTTTTTATCTTTACATTCAGCATCTTTTAATTTCTTTAACACTATTTTATTTACACATTCCTTTCTTTCTGGAATCTTTTTTCATCCCTTATTTTCCTTTTTACTTGTTCCCATGTCTTTCCTTCTTTACATATAATAATTTTCTTAACATTTTATACTCTGTTTTTCACTGTTAATAACCCCAAACAGGTGTACTGATGCTCCAAATATAGGATGTTTCAGACCCAGCTCGCCATTTTCTTTCTTATTGCATATCATTCTTCTCTTAACAGGTTTCAGTTTTGATCCCCGTATATTGCTGAAAAATAGTTCTTGCAATTTATTCTCCATTTCTCCTAGAAACAAGTAAACTCTCCCAACATTAAAATATTTCCCAAATTATATATACATATATATTTATATTTATAATATATACACATTTTTATTATACAATAAATTAAAACATTTCCACCATGCAATTTATTTTATATTTCTTCCAGTTTCACCTTCCATTGATTCAGTATGTTTTCATATTCCCCATATTTGACCTTTAATATATTAATTTCCTTCTTATTATAATCATTTTCATTCATCTTCTTTATTTCACCAAACCCCTTACTTATTCCTCTTTTCAGTTATAAATCTGCATTTTTAATAACTTTTCAATTCTGATAATACTTTCATTCATCCATTTTCTATTTTTTACTGCAATAACCAAATTGTTTGTGTAAGACGGATAAAATGGTATCTTAAATTAGTTTTTCCATCTTTAACATACTTCATTAATTTCTGACAAAAATGTTTGAATAATTGCATTCATTACTAGAACAAAAATACACATACTTAAGGGACACACCTGCTTAATTCTGCTTTGAACATGATATATCCTTCCTTCTGTCACCTTTAATGTTACTAACATTTCCAATTCCAAAGTCCACACATCTCTTTCATCAAATATTTTTATATCAAATATTTTATTACAAATGGATAAGAAAAAAATAATCCCAGCAATGCCACGTTAGAGGTTTTGAATTGTACATTCATTTTCTTTGTATGCAGCAGTCCAAAATTAAAAAATAATAATAATAATAATAATCCTTCTATTGTGCAATCACTTCTTCTTCCTACCTCAGACATTATTTTTTTTCTAATACACCAAATGTTTCAGAAGTCCTCAGTGCACAAATGTATCAATTTTTTTGTATTTTATGCTAAATTCTAAAGACAAAATTATATTGTCCAAAATATTGAATCTATTTTAAACAAAAGTCAGCTTTTGTTTTATTTTTTACCATAGGCTACTTTGTTCTGAATTGCTTGCCTAGAGTCTGTTGCTGTATTCTTCTTTTACCTCTGTAACCATGACTGTTTGTCTTCCCCTTCATACAGCATCAACAGAATATATTTTCATACCCTGTTGCTGATTTGTGCTTTTAAAACTAGATACTCCACTAGTCAAATGTATGCCATCATTTTCAGCTCCTCTAAAATCCACTGATTTTCCTGTTGAAACTATCATTAGTTCAGCATCCATAATGCAATCAGCGACTTAACACCAGCTTGCATCTGTTCCATATTCTGGTTTACATTGCTCCATCAAATTCAATAACTCCTGTGTTAGTAATCTACCTTCTTCTAACTTTGTTACAATAATTTCCTGAATTCCAGTAGTTTCAGTCATTTCTTGATCTGCTTCTTCCAAAACACACATGATCCTCCATCTCCATAGCATCCACCATCTTGTATTTCTTTCAACAAAGTCAGCAATAGCAGCCCTCCTATGCCACTTAATGAATGTGATACAAAATAGCAAAACAAAAGAGTAAGGGAAAGTTCCCTGGTGCCCTGGTCAGGTTTCCCCAAGTCATTATGAATAACACCTTGGGTCTTCCTTGAAAAGAGGATACTTAATGTCACTAACCTGGTCAACAAAGAGTAAATAAATGGGAGACATACTGAGGCTGTAATTAAAAACATGTTCGTTTCCCCTGGGCAATATGAGTTATAGTTGTTTGACCTATCAATGGTATATATTGTGTTATGTCATAGCTTGATTGCATTTAGTGTGCCCATAAGTTTATTTGTTTAAATCTTGAAATATTGCGAAAAAAACTGAATCACAAAACATTGATCATACCAGAACAAAGAAAATCATCTTGCTCCCTGCTGGAACCATATTAAAAGCCATACAGGAGTCTGTGGTGTTTTGTGTTTCAATGTTTTCTTTTTGTCTGATATATTGCTATTTCAGCAAATGGTATTGAGAATATATGGACCGTGTCTTTCCCAAGACAATACAACCATCTAGCACCCAAAAGCTGTATCTCTCTACCACATTACCATTCTGACTGTTGATTGGGCAACCCTGAGGTGGGAAAAGCAGCAGTCACAGTGGAAAACTGTAAGTAATTCCTTGCCACCATATGAAGAAACAAGAGAATACACAAGATCAGTAGTTGGCCTTTCAGCTCCTTTCTGTCAGATAAGTTCCCTTAGAAAAATTCTCCTACACAGAAAATATTCATTTTTAATGTGTTTCTTATATGTATGTATCTATATATACACACACACATATATATATATATATATATATATATATATATATATATATATATATATATATATATATATATATATTTATATATATATATGTTTACTTTTATTCTGCATTGATGATGTGGTCTCTTAAAAAAAAAACACAATATTTCTTAACTATTACTGTTTTCCTGTCTGAGACCACTATTTTTAGTAATTCCCTATTATATCACCGAAGGCACAAAATCTGGAATTCGTCTTCATCGAACTGAAAACAACAAAAATTTAAAAGAGCGAAAGGGCATATAAGCGGTTTCTTTCCCTGGGAAAGAAATCACTTGGCCGCCTCCTTTACTTTGAGATTTTCCCCACTGTAGTGCGATCTCAGAGTTAGTATATTTATTTAGGGGGAGAGTAGGGGGCACAGCCACACTTGTGAAGCCCCCCAGTTTGTTTTATTTGTAGAGTTTTTTTTTTAAATTGGGCCAAGCAATTTCTTTCACAGGGAAAGAAATCGCTTATATGCCCTTTCACTCTTTTAAATATTCGTTGCTTTTAGTTCGATGAAGACGCATTTTAAATTTTGCGTCTTTGATGATATAATAGGGACTCTTTTTAGCTACAGCTAGTGTGCAGGGCTTATTTAGGGCAAAAATTTACTGCTTATGTAAACTTTGCTTAGTAGTTATAAAAGTTTAAATGTGTTCTATTTAGGCAGGGATGACAAAAGATCATGTAGTACTTGTTTACACTGTGACACCTTACCTGACATTTATTTCTGTCAGATGAATTTTACTTTTAAGGGATTTCTGACAGGATCTTAATGCACTGCATGTGCATTTACAGGACACCCAGTGCTCATTTTCATGCAGTGACAACTTTTTATCTTTACATTCAGCATCTTTTAATTTCTTTAACACTATTTTATTTACACATTCCTTTCTTTCTGGAATCTTTTTTCATCCCTTATTTTCCTTTTTACTTGTTCCCATGTCTTTCCTTCTTTACATATAATAATTTTCTTAACATTTTATACTCTGTTTTTCACTGTTAATAACCCCAACCAGATGTACTGATGCTCCAAAAACAGGATGTTTCAGACCCAGCTCGCCATTTTCTTTCTTATTGCATATCATTCTTATCTTAACAGGTTTCAGTTTTGATCCCCATATATTGCTGAAAAATAGTTCTTGCAATTTATTCTCCATTTCTCCTAGAAACAAGTAAACTCTCCCAACATTAAAATATTTCCCAAATTATATATAAATATATATTTATATTTATAATATAGACACATTTTTATTATACAATAAATTAAAACATTTCCACCATGAAATTTATTTTGTATTTCTTCCAGTTTCACCTTCCATTGATTCAGTATGTTTTCATATTCCCCATACTCGACGTTTAATATATTAATTTCCTTCTTATTATAATCATTTTCATTCATCTTCTTTATTTCACCAAACCCCTTACATATTCCTCTATTCAGTTATAAATCTGCGTTTTTAATAACTTTTCAATTCTGATAATACTTTCATTCATCCATTTTCTATTTTTTACTGCAATAACCAAATTGTTTGTGTAAGACGGATAAAATGGTATCTTAAATTAGTTTTCCCATCTTTAACATACTTCATTAATTTCTGACAAAAATGTTTGAATAATTACATTCATTCCTAGAACAAAAATACACATACTTAAGGGACACCCCTGCTTAATTCTGCTTTGAACATGATATATCCTTCCTTCTGTCACCTTTAATGTTACTAACATTTCCAATTCCAAAGTCCACACATCTCTTTCATCAAATATTTTTATATCAAATATTTTATTACAAATGGATAAGAAAAAAATAATTCCAGCAATGCCACGTTAGAGGTTTTGAATTGTACATTCATTTTCTTTGTATGCAGCAGTCCAAAATTAAAACTAATAATAATAATAATAATAATCCGTCTATTGTGCAATCACTTCTTCTTCCTACCTCAGACATTATTTTTTTTCTAATACACCAAATGTTTCAGAAGTCCTCAGTGCCCAAATGTATCAATTTTTTTGTATTTTATGCTAAATTCTAAAGACAAAATTATAATGTCCAAAATATTGAATCTATTTTAAACAAAAGTCAGCTTTTGTTTTATTTTTTACCATAGGCTACTTTGTTCTGAATTGCTTGCCTAGAGTCTGTTGCTGTATTCTACTTTTACCTCTGTAACCATGACTGCTTGTCTTCCCCTTCATACAGCATCAACAGAATATATTTTCATACCCTGTTGCTGATTTGTGCTTTTAAAACTAGTTACTCCACTAGTCAAATGTATGCCATCATTTTCTGCTCCTCTAAAATCCACTGATTTTCCTGTTGAAACTATCATTAGTTCAGCTTCCATAATGCAATCAGCGACTTAACACCAGCTTGCATCTGTTCCATATTCTGGTTCACATTGCTCCATCAAATTCAATAACTCCTGTGTTAGTAATCTACCTTCTTCTAACTTTGTTAAAATAATTTCCTGAATTCCAGTAGTTTCAGTCATTTCTTGATCTGCTTCTTCCAAAACACACATGATCCTCCATCTCCATAGCATCCACCATTTTGTATTTCTTTCAACAAAGTCAGCAATAGCAGCCCTCCTATGCCACTTAATGAATGTGATACAAAACAGCAAAACAAAAGAGTAAGGGAAAGTTCCCTGGTGCCCTGGTCAGGTTTCCCCAAGTCATTATGAATAACACCTTGGGTCTTCCTTGAAAAGAGGATACTTAATGTCACTAACCTGGTCAACAAAGAGTAAATAAATGGGAGACATACTGAGGCTGTAATTAAAAACATGTTCATTTCCCCTGGGCAATATGAGTTATAGTTGTTTGACCTCTCAATGGTATCTATTGTGTTATGTCATAGCTTGATTGCATTTAGTGTGCCCATAAGTTTATTTGTTCAAATCTTGAAATATTGCGAAAAAAACTGAATCACAAAACATTGATCATACCAGAACAAAGAAAATCATCTTGCTCCCTGTTGGAACCATATTAAAAGCCGTACAGGAGTCTGTGGTGTTTTGTGTTTCAACGTTTTCTTTTTGTCTGATATATTGCTATTTCAGCAAATGGTATTGAGAATATATGGGCCATGTCTTTCCCAAGACAATACAACCATCTAGCACCCAAAAGCTGTATCTCTCTACCACATTGCCATTCTGACTGTTGATTGGGCAACCCTGAGGTGGGAAAAGCAGCAGTCACAGTGGAATACTGTAAGTAATTCCTTGCCACCATATGAAGAAACAAGAGAATACACAAGATCAGTAGTTGGCCTTTCAGCTCCTTTCTGTCAGATAAGTTCCCTTAGAAAAATTCTCCTACACAGAAAATATTCATTTTAATGTGTTTCTTATATGTATGTATCTATATATACACACATATATATATATATATATATATATATATATATATATATATATATATATGTTTACTTTTATTCTGCATTGATGATGTGGTCTCTTAAAAAAAAAACACAATATTTCTTAACTATTACTGTTTTCCTGTCTGAGACCACTATTTTTAGTAATTCCCTATTATATCACCGAAGACACAAAATCTGGAATTCGTCTTCATCGAATGAAAACAACAAAAATTTAAAAGAGCGAAAGGGCATATAAGCGGTTTCTTTCCCTGGGAAAGAAATCACTTGGCCGCCTCCTTTACTTTGAGATTTTCCCCACTGTAGTGCGATCTCAGTTAGTATATTTATTTAGGGGGAGAGTAGGGGGCACAGCCACACTTGTGAAGCCCCCCAGTTTGTTTTATTTGTAGAGTCTTTTTTTTTAAATTGGGCCAAGCAATTTCTTTCACAGGGAAAGAAATCGCTTATATGCCCTTTCACTCTTTTAAATATTCGTTGCTTTTAGTTCGATGAAGACGCATTTTAAATTTTGCGTCTTTGATGATATAATAGGGACTCTTTTTAGCTACAGCTAGTGTGCAGGGCTTATTTAGGGCAAAAATGTACTGCTTATGTAAACTTTGCTTAGTAGTTATAAAAGTTTAAATGTGTTCTATTTAGGCAGGGATGACAAAAGATCATGTAGTACTTGTTTACACTGTGACACCTTACCTGACATTTATTTCTGTCAGATGAATTTTACTTTTAAGGGATTTCTGACAGGATCTTAATGCACTGCATGTGCATTTACAGGACACCCAGTGCTCATTTTCATGCAGTGACAACTTTTTATCTTTACATTCATCATCTTTTAATTTCTTTAACACTATTTTATTTACACATTCCTTTCTTTCTGGAATCTTTTTTCATCCCTTATTTTCCTTTTTACATGTTCCCATGTCTTTCCTTCTTTACATATAATAATTTTCTTAACATTTTATACTGTTTTTCACTGTTAATAACCCCAACCAGGTGTACTGATGCTCCAAAAACAGGATGTTTCAGACCCAGCTCGCCATTTTCTTTCTTATTGCATATCATTCTTATCTTAACAGGTTTCAGTTTTGATCCCCGTATATTGCTGAAAAATAGTTCTTGCAATTTATTCTCCATTTCTCCTAGAAACAAGTAAACTCTCCCAACATTAAAATATTTCCCAAATTATATATAAATATATATTTATATTTATAATATATACACATTTTTATTATACAATACATTAAAACATTTCCACCATGAAATTTATTTTGTATTTCTTCCAGTTTCACCTTCCATTGATTCAGTATGTTTTCATATTCCCCATACTCGACGTTTAATATATTAATTTCCTTCTTATTATAATCATTTTCATTCATCTTCTTTATTTCACCAAACCCCTGACATATTCCTCTATTCAGTTATAAATCTGCGTTTTTAATAACTTTTCAATTCTGATAATACTTTCATTCATCCATTTTCTATTTTTTACTGCAATAACCAAATTGTTTGTGTAAGACGGATAAAATGGTATCTTAAATTAGTTTTCCCATCTTTAACATACTTCATTAATTTCTGACAAAAATGTTTGAATAATTACATTCATTCCTAGAACAAAAATACACATACTTAAGGGACACCCCTGCTTAATTCTGCTTTGAACATGATATATCCTTCCTTCTGTCACCTTTAATGTTACTAACATTTCCAATTCCAAAGTCCACACATCTCTTTCATCAAATATTTTTATATCAAATATTTTATTACAAATGGATAAGAAAAAAATAATTCCAGCAATGCCACGTTAGAGGTTTTGAATTGTACATTCATTTTCTTTGTATGCAGCAGTCCAAAATTAAAACTAATAATAATAATAATAATAATAATAATAATCCTTCTATTGTGCAATCACTTCTTCTTCCTACCTCAGACATTATTTTTTTTCTAATACACCAAATGTTTCAGAAGTCCTCAGTGCCCAAATGTATCATTTTTTTGTATTTTATGCTAAATTCTAAAGACAAAATTATAATGTCCAAAATATGGAATCTATTTTAAACAAAAGTCAGCTTTTGTTTTATTTTTTACCATAGGCTACTTTGTTCTGAATTGCTTGCCTAGAGTCTGTTGCTGTATTCTACTTTTACCTCTGAAACCATGACTGTTTGTCTTCCCCTTCATACAGCATCAACAGAATATATTTTCATACCCTGTTGCTGATTTGTGCTTTTAAAACTAGTTACTCCACTAGTCAAATGTATGCCATCATTTTCTGCTCCTCTAAAATCCACTGATTTTCCTGTTGAAACTATCATTAGTTCAGCTTCCATAATGCAATCAGCGACTTAACACCAGCTTGCATCTGTTCCATATTCTGGTTCACATTGCTCCATCAAATTCAATAACTCCTGTGTTAGTAATATACCTTCTTCTAACTTTGTTAAAATAATTTCCTGAATTCCAGTAGTTTCAGTCATTTCTTGATCTGCTTCTTCCAAAACACACATGATCCTCCATCTCCATAGCATCTACCATCTTGTATTTCTTTCAACAAAGTCAGCAATAGCAGCCCTCCTATGCCACTTAATGAATGTGATACAAAATAGCAAAACAAAAGAGTAAGGGAAAGTTCCCTGGTGCCCTGGTCAGGTTTCCCCAAGTCATTATGAATAACACCTTGGGTCTTCCTTGAAAAGAGGATACTTAATGTCACTAACCTGGTCAACAAAGAGTAAATAAATGGGAGACATACTGAGGCTGTAATTAAAATCATGTTCATTTCCCCTGGGCAATATGAGTTACAGTTGTTTGACCTCTCAATGGTATCTATTGTGTTATGTCATAACTTGATTGCATTTAGTGTGCCCATAAGTTTATTTGTTCAAATCTTGAAATATTGCGAAAAAAACTGAATCACAAAACATTGATCATACCAGAACAAAGAAAATCATCTTGCTCCCTGTTGGAACCATATTAAAAGCCGTACAGGAGTCTGTGGTGTTTTGTGTTTCAATGTTTTCTTTTTGTCTGATATATTGATATTTCAGCAAATGGTATTGAGAATATATGGGCCGTGTCTTTCCCAAGACAATACAACCATCTAGCACCCAAAAGCTGTATCTCTCTACCACATTGCCATTCTGACTGTTGATTGGGCAACCCTGAGGTGGGAAAAGCAGCAGTCACAGTGGAATACTGTAAGTAATTCCTTGCCACCATATGAAGAAACAAGAGAATACACAAGATCAGTAGTTGGCCTTTCAGCTCCTTTCTGTCAGATAAGTTCCCTTAGAAAAATTCTCCTACACAGAAAATATTCATTTTAATGTGTTTCTTATATGTATGTATCTATATATACACACACATTTATATATATATATATATATATATATATATATATATATATATATATATATATGTTTACTTTTATTCTGCATTGATGATGTGGTCTCTTAAAAAAAAAAAACACAATATTTCTTAACTATTACTGTTTTCCTGTCTGAGACCACTATTTTTAGTAATTCCCTATTATATCACCGAAGACACAAAATCTGGAATTCGTCTTCATCGAACTGAAAACAACAAAAATTTAAAAGAGCGAAAGGGCATATAAGCGGTTTCTTTCCCTGGGAAAGAAATCACTTGGCCGCCTCCTTTACTTTGAGATTTTCCCCACTGTAGTGCGATCTCAGTATATTTATTTAGGGGGAGAGTAGGGGGCACAGCCACACTTGTGAAGCCCCCCAGTTTGTTTTATTTGTAGAGTCTTTTTTTTTAAATTGGGCCAAGCAATTTCTTTCACAGGGAAAGAAATCGCTTATATGCCCTTTCACTCTTTTAAATATTCGTTGCTTTAGTTCGATGAAGACGCATTTTAAATTTTGCGTCTTTGATGATATAATAGGGACTCTTTTTAGCTACAGCTAGTGTGCAGGGCTTATTTAGGGCAAAAATGTACTGCTTATGTAAACTTTGCTTAGTAGTTATAAAAGTTTAAATGTGTTCTATTTAAACAGGGATGACAAAAGATCATGTAGTACTTGTTTACACTGTGACACCTTACCTGACATTTATTTCTGTCAGATGAATTTTACTTTTAAGGGATTTCTGACAGGATCTTAATGCACTGCATGTGCATTTACAGGACACCCAGTGCTCATTTTCATGCAGTGACAACTTTTTATCTTTACATTCAGCATCTTTTAATTTCTTCAACACTATTTTATTTACACATTCCTTTCTTTCTGGAATCTTTTTTCATCCCTTATTTTCCTTTTTACTTGTTCCCATGTCTTTCCTTCTTTACATATATCATAATTTTCTTAACATTTTATACTCTGTTTTTCACTGTTAATAACCCCAACCAGGTGTACTGATGCTCCAAAAATAGGATGTTTCAGACCCAGCTCGCCATTTTCTTTCATATTGCATATCATTCTTCTCTTAACAGGTTTCAGTTTTGATCCCCGTATATTGCTGAAAAATAGTTCTTGCAATTTATTCTCCATTTCTCCTAGAAACAAGTAAACTCTCCCAACATTAAAATATTTCCCAAATTATATATAAATATATATTTATATTTATAATATATACACATTTTTATTATAAAATAAAGTAAAACATTTCCACCATGAAATTTATTTTGTATTTCTTCCAGTTTCACCTTCCATTGATTCAGTATGTTTTCATATTCCCCATACTCGACGTTTAATATATTAATTTCCTTCTTATTATAATCATTTTCATTCATCTTCTTTATTTCACCAAACCCCTTACATATTCCTCTATTCAGTTATAAATCTGCATTTTTAATAACTTTTCAATTCTGATAATACTTTCATTCATCCATTTTCTATTTTTTACTGCAATAACCAAATTGTTTGTGTAAGACGGATAAAATGGTATCTTAAATTAGTTTTCCCATCTTTAACATACTTCATTAATTTCTGACAAAAATGTTTGAATAATTGCATTCATTCCTAGACAAAAATACACATACTTAAGGGACACCCCTGCTTAATTCTGCTTTGAACATGATATATCCTTCCTTCTGTCACCTTTAATGTTACTAACATTTCCAATTCCAAAGTCCACACATCTCTTTCATCAAATATTTTTATATCAAATATTTTATTACAAATGGATAAGAAAAAAGTAATTCCAGCAATGCCACGTTAGAGGTTTTGAATTGTACATTCATTTTCTTTGTATGCAGCAGTCCAAAATTAAAAATAATAATAATAATAGTAATCCTTCTATTGTGGAATCACTTCTTCTTCCTACCTAAGACATTATTTTTTTTCTAATACACCAAATGTTTCAGAAGTCCTCAGTATACAAATGTATCAATTTTTTTATATTTTATGCTAAATTCTAAAGACAAAATTATATTTTCCAAAATATTGACTCTATTTTAAACAAAAGTCAGCTTTTGTTTTATTTTTTACCATAGGCTACTTTGTTCTGAATTGCTTGCCTAGAGTCTGTTGCTGTATTCTTCTTTTTCCTCTGTAACCATGACTGTTTGTCTTCCCCTTCATACAGCATCAACGGAATATATTTTCATACCCTGTTGCTGATTTGTGCTTTAAAACTAGTTACTCCACTAGTCAAATGTACGCCATCATTTTCTGCTCCTCTAAAATCCACTGATTTTCCAGGTTGAAACTAACATTAGTTCAGCTTCCATAATGCAATCAGCGACTTAACACCAGCTTGCATCTGTTCCATATTCTGGTTCACATTGCTCCATCAAATTCAATAACTCCTGTGTTAGTAATCTACCTTCTTCTAACTTTGTTACAATAATTTCCTGAATTCCAGTAGTTTCAGACATTTCTCGATCTGCTTCTTCCAAAACACACATGATTCTCCATCTCCATAGCATCCACCATCTTGTATTTCTCTCAACAAAGTCAGCAATAGCAGCCCTCCTATGCCACCTAATGAATGTGATACAAAATAGCAAAACAAAAGAGTAGGGGAAAGTTCCCTGGTGCCCTGGTCAGGTTTCCCCAAGTCATTATGAATAACACCTTGGGTCTTCCTTGAAAAGAGGATACTTAATGTCACTAACCTGGTCAACAAAGAGTAAATAAATGGGAGACATACTGAGGCTGTAATTAAAAACATGTTCATTTCCCCTGGGCAATATGAGTTATAGTTGTTTGACCTCTCAATGGTATCTATTGTGTTATGTCATAGCTTGATTCCATTTAGTGTGCCCATAAGTTTATTTGTTCAAATCTTGAAATATTGCGAAAAAAACTGAATCACAAAACATTGATCATACCAGAACAAAGAAAATAATTTTGCTCCCTGTTGGAACCATATTAAAAGCCATACAGGAGTCTGTGGTGTTTTGTGTTTCAACATTTTCTTTTTGTCTGATATATTGATATTTCAGCAAATGGTATTGAGAATATATGGGCCGTGTCTTTCCCAAGACAATACAAACATCTAGCTCCCAAAAGCTCTATCTCTCTACCACATTGCCATTCTGACTGTTGATTGGGCAACCCTGAGGTGGGAAAAGCAGCAGTCACAGTGGAAAACTGTAAGTTATTCCTTGCCACCATATGAAGAAACAAGAGAATACACAAGATCAGTAGTTTGCCTTTCAGCTCCTTTCTGTCAGTTAAGTTCCCTTAGAAAAAATCTTCTACACAGAAAATTTTCATTTTTAATGTGTTTCTTATATGTATGTATGTATATACACACACACACACACATATATATATATATATATATATATATATATATATATATATATATATATATATATATATATATCTGTTTACTTTTATTCTGCATTTATGATGTGGTCTCTTAAAAAAAAAACTCAATATTTCTTAACTATTACTGTTTTCCTGTCTGAGACCACTATTTTTATTAATTCCCTGTTATATCACCGAAGACACAAAATCTGGAATTCGTCTTCATCGAATGAAAACAACAAAAATTTAAAAGAGCGAAAGGGCATATAAGCGGTTTCTTTCCCTGGGAAAGAAATCACTTGGCTGCCTCCTTTACTTTGAGATTTTCCCCACTGTAGTGCGATCTCAGAGTTAGTATATTTATTTAGGGGGAGAGTAGGGGGCACAGCCACACTTGTGAAGCCCCCCAGTTTGTTTTATTTGTAGAGTTTTTTTTTTTTTAAATTGGGCCAAGCAATTCCTTTCACAGGGAAAGAAATCGCTTATATGCCCTATCACTCTTTTTAATATTCGTTGCTTTTATTTCGATGAAGACGCATTTTAAATTTTGCGTCTTTGATGATATAATAAAGACTCTTTTTAGCTACAGCTAGGGTGCAGAGCTTATTTAGGGCAGAAATGTACTGCTTATGTAAACTTTGCTTAGTAGTTATAAAAGTTTAAATGTTTTCTATTTAGGCAGGGATGACAAAAGATCATGTAGTACTTGTTTACACTGTGACACCTTACCTGACATTTATTTCTGTCAGATGAATTTTACTTTTAAGGGATTTCTGACAGGATCTTAGTGCACTGCTTGTGCATTTACAGGACACCCAGTGCTCGTTTTCATGCAGTGACAACTTGTTATCTTTACATTCAGCATCTTTTAATTTCTTTAACAGTATTTTATTTACACATTCCTTTCTTTCTGGAATCTTTTTTCATCCCTTATTTTCCTTTTACTTGTTCCCATGTCTTTCCTTCTTTACATATAATAATTTTCTTTCTTATTGCATATCATTCTTCTCTTAACAGGTTTCAGTTTTGATCCCCGTATATTGCTGAAAAATAGTTCTTGCAATTTATTCTCCATTTTTCCTAGAAACATGTAAACTCTCCCAACATAAAAATATTCCCCAAATTATATATACATATATATTTATATTTATAATATATACACATTTTATTATACAATAAATTAAAACATTTCCACCATGCAATTTATTTTGTATTTCTTCCAGTTTCACCTTCCATTGATTCAGTATGTTTTCATATTCCCCATACTCGACCTTTAATATATTAATTTCCTTCTTATTATAATCATTTTCATTCATCTTCTTTGTTTCACCAAACCCCTTACTTATTCCTCTATTCAGTTATAAATCTGCATTTTTAATAACTTTTCAATTCTGATAATACTTTCATTCATCCATTTTCTATTTTTTGCTGCAATATCCAAATTGTTTGTGTAAGACGGATAAAATGGTATCTTAAATTAGTTTTCCCATCTTTAACATACTTCATTAATTTCTGACAAAAATGTTTGAATAATTGCATTCATTACTAGAACAAAAATACACATACTTAAGGGACACCCCTGCTTAATTCTGCTTTGAACATGATATATCCTTCCTTCTGTCACCTTTAATGTTACTAACATTCCCAATTCCAAAGTCCACACATCTCTTTCATCAAATATTTTTATATCAAATATTTTATTACAAATGCATAAGAAAAAAATAATTCCAGCAATGCCACGTTAGAGGTTTTGAATTGTACATTCATTTTCTTTGTATGCAGCAGTCCAAAATTTAAAAAAAAAATAATAATAATAGTACTAATCCTTCTATTGTGCAATCACTTCTCCTTCCTACCTGAGTCATTATTTTTTTTCTAATACACCAAATGTTTCAGAAGTCCTCAGTGCCCAAATGTATCAGTTTTTTTTGTATTTTGTGCTAAATTCTAAAGACAAAATTATATTGTCCAAAATATTGAATCTATTTTAAACAAAAGTCAGCTTTTGTTTTATTTTTTACCATAGGCTACTTTGTTCTGAATTGCTTGCCTAGAGTCTGTTGCTGTATTCTTCTTTTTCCTCTGTAACCATGACTGTTTGTCTTCCCCTTCATACAGCATCAACGGAATATATTTTCATACCCTGTTGCTGATTTGTGCTTTTAAAACTAGTTACTCCCCTAGTCAAATATACGCCATCATTTTCTGCTCCTCTAAAATCCACTGATTTTCCTATTGAAACTATCATTAGTTCAGCTTCCATAATGCAATCAGCGACTTACCACCAGCTTGCATCTGTTCCATATTCTGGTTCACATTGCTCCATCAAATTCAATAACTCCTGTGTTAGTAATCTACCTTCTTCTAACTTTGTTACAATAATTTCCTGAATTCCAGTAGTTTCAGTCATTTCTCGATCTGCTTCTTCCAAAACACACATGATCCTCCATCTCCATAGCATCCAGCATCTTGTATTTCTCTCAACAAAATCAGCAATAGCAGCCCTCCTATGCCACCTAATGAATGTGATACAAAATAGCAAAACAAAAGAGTAGGGGAAAGTTCCCTGGTGCCCTGGTCAGGTTTCCCCAAGTCATTATGAATAACACCTTGGGTCTTCCTTGAAAAGAGGATACTTAATGTCACTAACCTGGTCAACAAAGAGTAAATAAATGGGAGACATACTGAGGCTGTAATTAAAAACATGTTCATTTCCCCTGGGCAATATGAGTTATAGTTGTTTGACCTCTCAATGGTATCTATTGTGTTATGTCATAGCGTGATTCCATTTAGTGTGCCCATAAGTTTATTTGTTCAATTCTTGAAATATTGTGAAAAAAACTGAATCACAAAACATTGATCATACCAGAATAAAGAAAATCATCTTGCTCCCTGTTGGAACCATATTAAAAGCCATATAGGAGTCTGTGGTGTTTTGTGTTTCAACGTTTTCTTTTTGTCTGATATATTGCTATTTCAGGAAATGGTATTGAGAATGTATGGGCCGTGCCTTTCCCAATACAATACAACCATCTAGCTCCCAAAAGCTCTATCTCTCTACCACATTGCCATTCTGACTGTTGATTGGGCAACCCTGAGGTGGGAAAAGCAGCAGTCACAGTGAAAAACTCTAAGTAATTCCTTGCCACCACATGAAGAAACAAGAGAATACACAAGATCAGTTGTTGGCCTTTCAGCTCCTTTCTGTCAGATAAGTCCCCTTAGAAAAAATCTTCTACATAGAAAATATTCATTTTTAATGTGTTTCTTATATGTATGTATGTATATACACACACACACCCATATAGATATATATATATATATATATATATATATATATATATATATATATATATATATATATATATCTTTATATTTATATATATATATGTTTACTTTTATTCTGCATTTATGATGTTTAAAAAAAAAACACAATATTTCTTAACTATTACTGTTTTCCTGTCTGAGACCACTATTTTTAGTAATTCCCTATTATATCACCGAAGACACAAAATCTGGAATTCGTCTTCATCGAACTGAAAACAACAAGAATTTAAAAGAGCGAAAGGGCATAAAAGCAGTTTCTTTCCCTGTGAAAGAAATCACTTGGCCGCCTCCTTTACTTTGAGATTTTCCCCACTGTAGTGCGATCTCAGAGTTAGTATATTTAGTTAGGGGGAGAGTAAGGGGCACAGCCACACTTGTGAAGCCCCCCAGTTTGTTTTATTTGTAGAGTTTTTTTTTTTTAAATTGGGCCAAGCAATTCCTTTCACAGGGAAAGAAATCGCTTATATGCCCTATCACTCTTTTTAATATTCGTTGCTTTTAGTTCGATGAAGACGCATTTTAAATTTTGCGTCTTTGATGATATAATAAAGACTCTTTTTAGCTACAGCTAGGGTGCAGAGCTTATTTAGGGCAGAAATGTACTGCTTATGTAAACTTTGCTTAGTAGTTATAAAAGTTTAAATGTTTTCTATTTAGGCAGGGATGACAAAAGATCATGTAGTACTTGTTTACACTGTGACACCTTACCTGACATTTATTTCTGTCAGATGAATTTTACTTTTAAGGGATTTCTGACAGGATCTTAGTGCACTGCTTGTGCATTTACAGGACACCCAGTGCTCGTTTTCATGCAGTGACAACTTGTTATCTTTACATTCAGCATCTTTTAATTTCTTTAACACTATTTTATTTACACATTCCTTTCTTTCTGGAATCTTTTTTCATCCCTTATTTTCCTTTTTACTTGTTCCCATGTCTTTCCTTCTTTACATATAATAATTTTCTTTCTTATTGCATATCATTCTTCTCTTAACAGGTTTCAGTTTTGATCCCCGTATATTGCTGAAAAATAGTTCTTGCAATTTATTCTCCATTTTTCCTAGAAACATGTAAACTCTCCCAACATAAAAATATTCCCCAAATTATATATACATATATATTTATATTTATAATATATACACATTTTTATTATACAATAAATTAAAACATTTCCACCATGCAATTTATTTTGTATTTCTTCCAGTTTCACCTTCCATTGATTCAGTATGTTTTCATATTCCCCATACTCGACCTTTAATATATTAATTTCCTTCTTATTATAATCATTTTCATTCATCTTCTTTGTTTCACCAAACCCCTTACTTATTCCTCTATTCAGTTATAAATCTGCATTTTTAATAACTTTTCAATTCTGATAATACTTTCATTCATCCATTTTCTATTTTTTGCTGCAATATCCAAATTGTTTGTGTAAGACGGATAAAATGGTATCTTAAATTAGTTTTCCCATCTTTAACATACTTCATTAATTTCTGACAAAAATGTTTGAATAATTGCATTCATTACTAGAACAAAAATACCCATACTTAAGGGACACCCCTGCTTAATTCTGCTTTGAACATGATATATCCTTCCTTCTGTCACCTTTAATGTTACTAACATTCCCAATTCCAAAGTCCACACATCTCTTTCATCAAATATTTTTATATCAAATATTTTATTACAAATGCATAAGAAAAAAATAATTCCAGCAATGCCACGTTAGAGGTTTTGAATTGTACATTCATTTTCTTTGTATGCAGCAGTCCAAAATTTAAAAAAAAAATAATAATAATAGTACTAATCCTTCTATTGTGCAATCACTTCTCCTTCCTACCTGAGTCATTATTTTTTTTCTAATACACCAAATGTTTCAGAAGTCCTCAGTGCCCAAATGTATCAGTTTTTTTTGTATTTTGTGCTAAATTCTAAAGACAAAATTATATTGTCCAAAATATTGAATCTATTTTAAACAAAAGTCAGCTTTTGTTTTATTTTTTACCATAGGCTAATTTGTTCTGAATTGCTTGCCTAGAGTCTGTTGCTGTATTCTTCTTTTTCCTCTGTAACCATGACTGTTTGTCTTCCCCTTCATACAGCATCAACGGAATATATTTTCATACCCTGTTGCTGATTTGTGCTTTTAAAACTAGTTACTCCACTAGTCAAATATACGCCATCATTTTCTGCTCCTCTAAAATCCACTGATTTTCCTGTTGAAACTATCATTAGTTCAGCTTCCATAATGCAATCAGCGACTTACCACCAGCTTGCATCTGTTCCATATTCTGGTTCACATTGCTCCATCAAATTCAATAACTCCTGTGTTAGTAATCTACCTTCTTCTAACTTTGTTACAATAATTTCCTGAATTCCAGTAGTTTCAGTCATTTCTCGATCTGCTTCTTCCAAAACACACATGATCCTCCATCTCCATAGCATCCAGCATCTTGTATTTCTCTCAACAAAATCAGCAATAGCAGCCCTCCTATGCCACCTAATGAATGTGATACAAAATAGCAAAACAAAAGAGTAGGGGAAAGTTCCCTGGTGCCCTGGTCAGGTTTCCCAAGTCATTATGAATAACACCTTGGGTCTTCCTTGAAAAGAGGATACTTAATGTCACTAACCTGGCCAACAAAGAGTAAATAAATGGGAGACATACTGAGGCTGTAATTAAAAACATGTTCATTTCCCCTGGGCAATATGAGTTATAGTTGTTTGACCTCTCAATGGTATCTATTGTGTTATGTCATAGCGTGATTCCATTTAGTGTGCCCATAAGTTTATTTGTTCAATTCTTGAAATATTGTGAAAAAAACCGAATCACAAAACATTGATCATACCAGAACAAAGAAAATCATCTTGCTCCCTGTTGGAACCATATTAAAAGCCATATAGGAGTCTGTGGTGTTTTGTGTTTCAACGTTTTCTTTTTGTCTGATATATTGCTATTTCAGCAAATGGTATTGAGAATGTATGGGCCGTGCCTTTCCCAATACAATACAACCATCTAGCTCCTAAAAGCTCTATCTCTCTACCACATTGCCATTCTGACTGTTGATTGGGCAACCCTGAGGTGGGAAAAGCAGCAGTCACAGTGAAAAACTCTAAGTAATTCCTTGCCACCACATGAAGAAACAAGAGAATACACAAGATCAGTTGTTGGCCTTTCAGCTCCTTTCTGTCAGATAAGTTCCCTTAGAAAAAATCTTCTACATAGAAAATATTCATTTTTAATGTGTTTCTTATATGTATGTATGTATATACACACACACACCCATATATATATATATATATATATATATATATATATATATATATATATATATATATATATCTTTATATTTATATATATATATGTTTACTTTTATTCTGCATTTATGATGTTTAAAAAAAAACACAATATTTCTTAACTATTACTGTTTTCCTGTCTGAGACCACTATTTTTAGTAATTCCCTATTATATCACCGAAGACACAAAATCTGGAATTCGTCTTCATCGAACTGAAAACAACAAGAATTTAAAAGAGCGAAAGGGCATAAAAGCGGTTTCTTTCCCTGGGAAAGAAATCACTTGGCCGCCTCCTTTACTTTGATATTTTCCCCACTGTAGTGCGATCTCAGAGTTAGTATATTTAGTTAGGGGGAGAGTAAGGGGAACAGCCACACTTGTGAAGCCCCCCAGTTTGTTTTATTTGTAGAGTTTTTTTTTTTTAATTGGGCCAAGCAATTTCTTTCACAGGGAAAGAAATCGCTTATATGCCCTTTCACTCTTTTAAATATTCGTTGCTTTTAGTTCGATGAAGCCGCATTTTAAATGTTGCATCTTTGATGATATAATAGGGACTCTTTTTAGCTACAGCTAGTGTGCAGGGCTTATTTAGGGCAGAAATGTACTGCTTATGTAAACTTTGCTTAGTAGTTATAAAGGTTTAAATGTGTTCTATTTAGGCAGGGATGACAAAAGATCATGTAGTACTTGTTTACACTGTGACACCTTACCTGACATTTATTTCTGTCAGATGAATTTTACTTTTAAGGGATTTCTGACAGGATCTTAGTGCACTTTTTGTGCATTTACAGGACACCCATTGCTCGTTTTCATGCAGTGACAACTTACCAATCATTTATTTTGGTCAGATGAATTTTACTTCTAATGGATTTCTGACACAATTTTATTGGACAACTCTTGTATTTATAGGGCATGTAGTGCTTGTACATACAATGTGAAAACTTATCTGCCATTTGTTTCTGTCACATGAATTTTACTTATAACAGATATCTGACATAATTTTTCTATATGGCTTGTGTATTTTCAGGGCCGGTAGTGCTTGTGCTTACACTGTGACAACTTACCTACCATTTAGTTCTGTCATTTCTAATTCTAAGGGATTTCAGACAGCGTTTGAGTGTGTTGCTTATGCATTACTGTATTTTGGAGACTTTGTACAAAGGGGTATGTGTAAATGTGCTACTTTTCTAGACTTTTGTCAACTTACTAAGTATACTTACTCTACTGTTGCTCATCCAATTTCTGCAGTTCTTAGAAAGAAAAATTACTTAAGTGGAGCCCTTGCCATCTATACCAGCTCAGTCTGTGCCTCAGACAATATGGGTTCTGACATGTCTGAAGGATCTCAATATGTCTTTTAGTTATGATTGTGCAACTACTGTGTCTTGAACTTCTACTTTTGATACTTTTGGAGATGGCATGCCTGTGTACAAATTCAGAATTTGTCCTTTGAAATGAAGTCTCAATTTTTTAATTCAGATTTATATAAAAATGTTTTAATTGCCCCATCTGCTACTCAGGCCCACAGACAATTTGAAGAGGAAAATTTGTTTAGTGAGTGTCGTAAGATTTTTCAACCCCATCCCCCACCCCCATTCAATCTCCTAGGTCCTTTTTCATGCATAAGAAACAAATGGAGATAGCAGAAAGGGAACAATAGCAAACAGAAACCTTTCAAATAAAGGGACAATATTCAACTTCAGGATGGTTATGATAGTGCACCTCCTTTCTTCCACCTTCCCTCCTGCCCTAATCGCTTAAAATATGTCCCACCAACTATCTTCATTCCTCTTGGGCAGCAGATTGTGACAGATTCATGGGTATTAAAGGTGGTTTATGGGGGGATACAGTTGACACTGGATACAGATATCTGCTTTTACTGGAGTTTCTAGATATTCTGGACTGGACCATAACTCCTGAATTTCTATGAGAAGTCAGCCTTATTGTGGCTGTAAGTGAAATAAGTTGCTGATTCTACAACACCTTTTGATTAAGAAACAGCTATGGAACTTGCTTGCAACATTTATGAGCTAAAGCAATTCCAACTTACATTAAACAGGAGCAGTTATATTCAGTGAAGAAAATAATCTTGCAGGTGCTGATGGGACTCTTCAGAATATATAAAAATATCCCTCAGGACTCAGAGATAGGACCTCTCATTTTGGGTCTTATTTCTCAGATCTCTGAACCAAAGCTAAGACTTGTTTCTAAAAAGCTTTGCAGATGATTGCATATGGGGGTTGTTGTCAAGTTGTCCTCTTACAGCTAAACCTTCTGGCATGAACTCCTCTAGTCAACTCTTTTTGGAATAAAAATAGGTGCAAACTAAATGCTAAAATGTGTTGCGTCATCAGTTTTGTTAGACAGCCACTCACCTTACTGAATAGGAAGACACCGCTACAAAATGAAAATGAGATGAGATGAGGGACCTGGGAACTTGGTTTGATCATTTTCTCTCTTTTGACCATCATGTGACAGTGGGTGTCAGGAAATCCTTTTACGTAGCAAAGATGATTGCAAAAAGGAATATCTTCAAAGTCTAAAGAGATAATCAGACCTGCCCCTCCTTCTTCCCTAAAAGGTGAACTCCATTCACTCTCTAGGGCCTTTCCTTTCTACATCTGGAGATCCCTAGACTATGAATGTCATCCATTAACCATTAGTATATCGAATTAAGAAACGTTATGTATTTCTACACACTTTACTAGTCCCATCATACACCACAATTCTTCTAAGCATATGCTTGCTTCTAATACTCTAACCTTCTGCCCAACCCTCATTCTTTACCTTAATCCTACCTGATAAAAAAAAGTTGTGATATACCACATTACTTTTATTTACTATTGCCTATTGCCTATCTAGTATGTTTTATTATTGTATGTAGCTCTCTGTACTTATTTAGTATTCACTACTTATTTAATATGTGCTTTAATAGTTGCTATTGTCTTGTTCATTTACAATGTCTAAACTTTCACATTTCACTTTGAGCTTTTCTCCCTGGGCCTCCACTAAAAATGGGTTGCTGATCTAGTCAGACTTTCCCAGTAAACAAATGTTAAATAAATAAATAAATGAATAAATAAATAATCAGTCCCTTAGACTCAGCTTTGATCAGACCAATTATTGTGTACAATGTAATCATCGTGAAATAGCTCACTAATCATATCAAACAATAGAAATATACCGAAGGTTTCTAACAAGAACATCACAGATTTAAAGTCCCTGAGCTGCCAAGAGAGGTAGGAAGCTCTATTTCTATTTATTCATTGTCGTATATACTTTTGCTGGAAAATCTCTGTTTCACTTACTGTACCATTAGAACCCAATTGTCCTGGACCTCCTCTATCTCTGTATGTTTAATAGCTTCAGCAATACTAGAATCAAAGATGAAAATCTTCAAAAACATGGGGAAGGAACAGGGTTATTACCCAACACCTCCCAAACCTCTGGAATAAACTTTCCTTGCATGCTAGATGACTGAGTGGGTATACACATATTTTAGACTGATTGCCATGGCCCTCTAGGAGAAGGGAACTACAGCCTGAAGGAGGGTAATGACAAGGCATTAAGTGGCCATAAGATTCAACGGCCTTGAGTTATCTATGAAATCTATGAAATACCTGCAATAATTATTTAACTTTCATTTATTGGGTTTTGCTCTGTTATGCCTTCATGCCTATAGCCTTCATACTCTTACTATTTTTGGCTACAACAGGGTTGCTGCTGACCTCTAATATAAAGAATAGACTTAGAAAATAAGCAGGCTGAGCTGAAATCTAGTTTGGTGTTTAGGCTGTTGTACAACCCCTGCTGAACTCATGAGACTATCCAAATAAAATGCTTATGTGTTCTCTTTTGTTGGATCAAATGCAGAACTCAGCCACTTACCCAGTAATCCAAATAGATAGAAAGGGATTATATCTTCAGCTCTTTATAAACAGGGGTTATATATTCAGCTCTTTATAAATAGTGCAAGTACTCACCAATAGGAAAATCCCATTAGACAGTGAATTTTGATCAGTGAAGCAGGACTACTGGAATAAACCAGTAATAGAATGGAAAATAGAGCACTGGAATGATATCTGACTATATTTGCTGATGATTATTTGGCAGAACATCAGATGCAGTCATCTGCTAAAGGCTCTCCACACCATGCTGAGACCATGAAAAGATCTTAACATATAAAGTGATCAGTGAGAATCCCTCTACCTCCAGCAGAATGTACACTGAAGCAGTAAGCTGTTCACACCTAAGTCCTGTAGTTCTGCTTGACATGTACTTAAGTCATTATACCCCACACATAGTTGGTAGATACCATTCACAAAGGAACACACTAAAAACTCAACTACATAATCCTCCCTTAAACCAAAACTGAACATACAAGAAAAGGTATAGTAACTGATAATGCTGTCATTAAATACATTGGCCCTGCACTCACAAAACTGGACAAGGAGAGTGCCACTGTGTCCTGATTCCCAGGAGCTAAGATTAGGGACATCTCTAATGTCAATCAGCATATCCAGGGTTTTTGAAACCATTTTGAATTTGTAATTCTGCATGTCTGAATCATTGACACTGGATTGCCCTCTCTTTTTCCATGATGCACAGGGATATGGCTGAATCTGCTGATGCTCTTACCAGGCTGTTAAATCCATTGCAGTTAATGAGATCTTTCCTTTAACAAGAATGATACCTAAATATGTGGTAAAGATTATTTGCTTCTACAATTGGGTTAGGCCATGGTGTTGATCCAGGAGGATTCTTTTCTTTTTCTCTTGGGAAGGATGTGTGGCTCACAGCAGTTTACCTTAGTCATTGCAGCACAATCCAATGACTTAATGTTTTTTGAAACATGAACATTAAAACTTGTGAGTAGAAAACCCTGAAAAATACAAAATAAACGTTTTTGTCAGGAGCAAACCCCCTGTATCACCCATGTGGGGGCTACACTCCTAAATTATATATGCCAATTCCACGGCTGCAGCACAGAGGCAAAAAGGGGAAAACTCTAGAATAGTTTTCCACTGGCTCATGAAACACACCACAACATTATACCTTTGAACTAAAAGTCATCAGCAGATGACTCATAAGATAGCTTTGCAAAGGATGAACTACACATATCCTCAAAAGGTAACCCTTTTCTTCCACCTAGTGCCTTTTTATGTAATGTTATATTAATGGACATCCTAATCTAAACTCCACAGATGATGAGGATGAAATTTAGCTATACCTGTATCCCAAATAAGAAAACTAAGCAAACTTGAGGCATACCTTATCTTGACACTTCAGTACAGTACAAGATGGGTACTGCACTCTTGAATATGCCAGCCCTTGGATGAGGCACTAAACCAATCTCTAATATGCTTGAGTTGGTGATAGCTCAGGTGGATGTAAAAGATGCCATGGCACCTATCAAAACGGTATTGGCCCTTTATTTATATACAACAAGAACTTTTATTTACAACATATTTATATATTTACAATTGACAAATGTATAAATATATAGATATGCAAATCTATTTACACATTTTCATAATTTCCTTTACAATCATTCATCCTTATTATAGTTTTCCCCATAAACTTTTTACTCTTTTACATTTCAAAAGCACATGTTCTGTAGTTTCTTCTTCTTGACAATGTAAACATATTATATCACTTTTTAATATGGCATGTTTCCTTTCACTGGCACTTTATCTATTACCAGATGCCACAAAAAATCCTGACATTCCACTTTCTGATTACATCTCTGCTTCTTATTTTTATAGCTTTAAAATTTCCATCTGTTAGATTTTCCCATGTTTTTCGTTACCTTCTTATATCATACTTTTCCATCTTTTTTTCTATATCATCAATTTTTATTTTCTATAAAACTATTTTTCTTCATTACAATTTATTTCTTCATTTACACACTCCTTTTCTCCTTTACTTTTTTTATCATACCCCTAAATGTATCAAACGTATGCAGTTTTACTACTAATATCTCATTTTTCATTTATTTACTTTAACACTTTGCACAAATTTAATGAAGTAGCATATACCATTGGGTTAATTAACCATAAATATTCTTCCTCTTTATTTACATATAAAACTACTCTTTTTACTGGGTTTAATCTAGAATCCCATATAAATGGGAAACAATTATCTGTAATAATTCCCTTTCAAATACTGTTAGCTACATAAATACACTTGCTAAATATGCTAGTTTTCCCATCAGTACTGAATTTATCAAACAAGACTTTTTCTTATTTATAATTTATATGTTCTTCAGAAAAGACAGGTTTTGTTTTATTTCTTCTGTTGTTTTTTTTCTGTTGAAATCTACTTACGTCTTTATTCCAAAATTTTATACCTAACACAGAAATGTCATTAATTGTAAAATATATACCCCAGATCTTTACTACATCACTGAAACTTTTACCTTTTTGTATTTATAACCATCCATATCAGTTCTAGACACTTGTTTATGCAAATTATTACTTGTTTTATCCAAATTTTTTTTGCAATTAAAATGTCATCTGAATATGTTAACAGAACTGGAATTCTTAACCCTTCAGGTGTTATAAACCCTGTCTTCTTCATTTTTTTTTATTTATTTCACATACTATCACATTAATACTAATGAAAAAGAGAATACAACTCATTGGACACCCCTGTCTTACACCATTCTTCTTATGTATCTTTTGGCTTAACCAGCCATTTACAAGTATTTTTACATTATTATTACTATATGCGGATATACATAATTTTCTAAATTTCTTACTTATATTATATTCTTTCATTATTACTCATAAGATTTCATATCCAATTATATCAAATGCCTTATTAAGGTCTCCTATCATGATTTTCGCTTTTTCGCTATTCATAATATCATCCACAGTTTCTTTAACTATCATTACTAATTCTTCAGAACTCTTCCCCTTTATGCTATAGTTACTATCTTCAACAATATTTTCCATTTTAATGTCAAATCTCTTGTATTATTTTCATGCAGCTCTTGTAATCACTATTATTCAATACTATCAGTATCCAGTTATTTAATCTTTTTCTACCTTCCTTCTTCCATGTAAATTTAAATATTCCACTTCATAATTTTTTTATATGTAAAACTTTCATTTAACACTTCATTGCAAATCTTAAAAAAAAAAAAAAAAAAAAAAAATATATATATATATATATATATATATATATATATATATATATATATATATATATATATAGGTCTACTATGAAACATCTAAAACCCATAATATCGAATTTCATAACATCTAATACTATAAATCACAAGAAAATAACATCCCCTCCACATATAATGACAGCAAACTACCAAACACACTTTTTACTATGTCCATTTTCAAACATCAAGTCACAAAAAGTCTCTTTATTAATTAAAATAAATGCTTTTACTTCCTTTGCTTTGAAACCCAGAGGTGATATAACAGAGTCTCAAACCTCATACCTGCCCAAACTCTCCTTTTTCACTGCTCACATGTACTAATGTACTATATACTTGTTTTTTCTTTCTTTTATTGCTTCTTTCTTCTTTGCTCCTTCTCTAACAGTTTTGTCTCTGAAACTTTTTCTGGCACAGTCTCTTCTTCTCCTTTCTCTTCTATTTTTTTTCCATGATTTTACTCCATGAAATTGCTGCTCCATTTTCTGGTTCACTATGGTTTGCCATTTCATCCAAATAATCATCTTGCAATCCCCCAAATTGGAATGTTGTAATTATGCATTTTTTTTCAGAGGTATCTGCCTCTCCTTCTAACAATCTCCTCTGAATCCATCTCTGCTTCAGCTAAAATCTCCTTTTCCTTCAATATTGCTGTTTTTTCTGCACTCACATTATCAGAAAAAAAGCACTTCTGGTAGTGAATCTACCATTTCTACTACATTTCAGAAACTTTCATTCCAGTTTCAACAAAAGCTGGATCAGCCATGTTTTCTCCCTGTTTCTCCTGGGTGCCTCCATGCCTGGAACAGAAACAGGAAGTCCATTGTGTCACACACAAATGCCTCCCCTACTACCAAGAGTAGGGGAAGTTCCCTTGTGCCCTAGCCAAATTTCCCTAGTAGCATAAGTATTACCTCAGGTCTCCCCTGAAAATAAGACACTTCTTTATTTATTAAGTTTATTTACCATGGTAATACACTGATCACAATAGTACACTCACAGGCACAGCTCAGGTGAAGATTTCACATAAACACACACACACACACACACACACACACACACACACACACACACACACACACACACACACACACACACATTACATCACATCAAAAAAAATTACAAAACCAAATTCACAAACAGAAAAATTGCATAAGGTAGATAATCCCATAGGTAATTGATACAATATGTAAATATTAACAGTATAAAAAATCAAGTGTGAATTAATTTTAGTATTAAATATGAGAGGGAAGCAACAGGTGAGAGGAGAGGGTCAATGTAGGAGTGATACAGGTGTGAAGGGAGTTAAGTTATATATCCAGTGGAACTTTCAGTCAGATTGCTTATGGTGGTGTATTTTGAGCTGGGATCTGAATGTGGGGACAAAGCAGACTTTGTTTTGGTGAAGGGGAAGGATTGCCAGAGTTTGACTGCAAGAATGGAGAAGGAATGGTTGGTAGAGTGCTGGTACAGTTTGGGGTGTCTGGAGTGAGGGAGTTAATTGAGAGAGGTTGCAGAGGTTGTGGGGTATAGTTTTAATTTGGAGTTTGGCTGGAAGAATAGGGATGAAGTAGTTTAAAAAGGAGAGACTCTAGAAGAAGAGACTAGTAACTATTTCACTTTGGAGAGGGTAATGCAGTGGTATATTGGGGGGGGGTTTGAAAAGAAAGTGAATTAACAAATCTTGTATTCATTGGACTGTAGAGTGGATGAGATTTTCAGAGGCTGTGGCTATGAATGGGAGCCCATATTCAAGTTAAGCAAGGACGACTCCTTTGCCTATTGCAACTCTAGCTGGCCTGAAGGGAAAGGGAGATTTTTTTCAGGACCAGAATAAAAAATAATTGATCATTTCCCTCATATTTTCAGTGTGGTTTTGGAAACTAAGTGACTGGTTTAGCCATAAACCTAAACACTGTATTTAAGGGATGTGGTTATTTCTATTGGGGAACCATTGAGATCTGCAATGCTGGTGTTTTTTAGTTTTTTTTTCAACTTTTGTGCAGCTCTAAATACCACACCTTTTGTTTTCAAGGGCTATAGGAGTAGTTTATGGTTGTTTAGCCAATAATTAAGGGAGTGGAAGTCAGACTGAAGCTGAGTTTGAATAGCTGAATGGTAGGGACTGGACTGAAGAATAACCACATCATGTTGGATGAGCTCCATGGTGCATGCAATAAGTACTTTGTGGTATTGTGTATATTACTAGATAGGTAGGGGTTCTAATCTCACAACAGGCAACTGTGTGTGTGTGTGTGTGTGTGTGTGTGTGTGTGTGTGTGTGTGTGTGTGTGTGTGTGTGTGTGTGTGTGTGTGTCTGTGTGTAAATATATCCCCTTGCAGCAGTGTAGACATGGTGCAATGGTTATACATTTTGTGGGGGGTTGGCTTAATGGTGTTTACCTTATAAACAGAAGCTGCAGGGTTTGATTGTCACATGGGGTAATTGGCTAAGCTTAAAATGCCCCTGCAAGGGTCATTAATGTAGCAGTAATCTATGAACCTATGAACTTATAAAGAGTGATAGGAAGGATAGGGAGATCAGAGGGTAGTTTATTAATAAAGGATGAAAATAACAGTGGGAGATAATTGATGTATAATGTTTGCAAATGGGAGAGTGTCAGTATGGTTTGTGATACAAAATGCTTGCAACTAGTATTGTGTTGGTGTAGTTTGTTTCCATTTATATAAATGTACAATTGCTTATGCCATAAGTGATGGTTTAATAAAGATGTTTCTTGTTTAAAAAAGAGGGAAAGGAACTGTATTTTATGTAACGTTGATTAGGTTATATAATATATAACAATATATGTGAAATGTAATGTTTGCTAATGTTAATTTGTTAAAACACTTTGATTACTGTAGTATAAATGTAAATGTGCCTGTGTCACAAGTGATAATTCAATGAAGATGTTAAAAAAAGTAACAGTCAGGTGAGTATGGATCCCTGTGGCATTCTTCTGGAAAAGGGTGCTGGAGGTAATAGGGACGAGCTTATTTTGTCTCTGAAATATAAATTTGTTATGAAATGTTGGAACCAGTATTGGGGCTATCCCAGATTTCTTGGATACAGTGAAGGAGCAGGAAATGGTCAATAAGATGAAAAGCTTTGGTAAAGTTAATGAAGAGAGCTCATGAAATGTTTATTTTATTCATGTTGAGAAGGATCTCATCAGTAGGTGACTATAATACAGCCATTATGGTTCTTCCTGTTCAGAATCCATGCTATTTCAGACTGAGGAGGTGGTACTGTTGGACATAGGTGGATAGTTGGTTGTACATTAGTTTTTCAAGTATTTTCTCAAATGTAGGGAGGAAGGAGACAGGGCAGACGTGGGAGGTATTTTCTGGCCAAGGCTGTTTGGAAGTGATTTAACATGAGCAGCTTTCCATATTCCTGACACTGTATTTTTAGTAAAGTAGTAGTTATAAATATGGAGAAGAGTTGTGATAAGGAAATCTCTGCAGAGTTATCTAAGCAAAGCGTGTAGGTTGTCTGCACCAGGGGATGAATCCATGGGTATGTTTTCTAGCAGGGGTTGAGGTCTTTGTGTGCAATTTTCTTAAAATAGAAAAGGACGATAAAAGTAGGAGGGGCTGGGTGAGTTGGGGGGGTGAGATAGAGGTTGTGGTACTAGGTAGGTGGCTGAATTCCTTCAGAAAGCCATAAGATGAGAGTAGGCCTTAAAAGGTCTTAATGGTAATAGGGGTGGAAGTGGGATCTGTGAATTTTCAGCCTGTAAGAAGAAACCTTAAGCCATGGTGTTAATTCAGACTAGCATTCTGGAATTAACCTGGTCAACAAATTCATCCATCTATCCATCCAGCCATCCACATCCCCTTTTTCCCATTTTTTCACAGTGGGTTGGGGTGCCACGTCAACACTGACAATCACCTAGAGCCAAGGTTTACACCACCGGGAGGCTAGTCCTGCCATGGAACCTGGTCAACAAAAAACAAAACTAACTACATAAACAAACAAACAAATAAATAAATACATACATAAATAAATAAATAAAGAATGGAATCAGGTATATGTTATTAGAAAGAAATGGTTTAAAAATCTGTCCTGCATTTCACAAGCATAGCTACAACTCTTTCCACTCACTTAAACTCACTGATCAGTAGATGATCCATTTTGATAAGTCAGTCTTTTCAAAGCAGCATTATAAAAACATTTTGTGGGGCTGAGTACTTCATTCACCCCTGAGCTACAATAAAACATACTGACTGCATTTTTGTAATGTGTTATTGCTCCCTCTCCATATCGCTCCAAAATGTGACTATTTCTTTGATAACCTTATATCCCTTTCTATAACCTAAATTATACATCCATTAACTATGCTTCAGTCAGTAAGATTTCATAAAAACATTAACAATCTCCTGAAAAACATCCCTTCCAGATGCAGTAAGCTGAATCCTGCAACTTACAGTTTCATACTGAACACATTACCTTGATGTTCTTCTTAAACACCAAATTCAGTCTAATTAAAACTATATTATCTTTAGAGATTTTTAAAACAGTACTTATGGTGTTCAGAGTGATCTGATTGTGTCAGTTAACTGAGAAATCCCTGCAATTCAGAGTTGTAGTTGGTGCTGTCACAGTCAGCCTGCTGATGTTTACCTAGTTTGAATGATGAGGCCCAATGCTCATTAAGAATGAATAAAGGGGGAACAGTGCACAGACATTAGCCCCTTAAATATCCTGCTGATGGCTGCAGCACAGACTCAGGAAAAGTGTGTAGTACTAGGTTGTAACAGCAAGTAAACAGAAACACAAGTATTGCTTGTCAGACGTGCATGAGACTCAATGAGGCTTTGCGGGATCCTATGTGCAGCATAGCAGAAAGAAAGAAAAGTAATGTTGCAGCTTTAAATGACCATGATTCATGTGTGCTGACCTATTTTTTGACCAAAATAGAGGTTGGGAATGGGAATATAAGAAAACGATAGAAAAGAGGATTCACACAGACAGTAGAACAAAAGGTGAAATTTTAGGGAACGAGTAGAATGGAGATGGGGAAAGTGAGGAAATTTTATTTTTTGTGGGTCAGATGCCCATATGTACGAAGAAAAAGTAAGTTGGGGAAAGCAGTAAGGGAAGTAAAAAGGTTAAGGTAGGTAGGAAGGGTACACAAACAAACATCAAAGACAATCAAGGCTGAGAGTGGAGGTGCAGAAGGAGACCATAATGAAAAAAAAGACATTAGACAGACAGGAAAGATGATGATGTTGACAACGACGACGATGATGATGATGATGATGATGATGATGATGATGATGATGATGTGGAGGACTAGAAAACAGACAGATGTGAGAAAAACTTACAAAAGGTAGGGGATTACCTGGATAGAGGATAGGATGGGTTGCTCAGCGGCAGTCTCTGCCAGACACAACCTATTAGGAACTTATTTTTCACCCTCTTCTCCCTTATCAGTGGGCCCTAGATTTGATGGTGGAGTAAGTGAGGGGCAGTGATGCACCTCGAAGAGTAGCTAGTGGAAGATTTTTAACCAGCCAATGCAGACATCTAGCCAGGTGTGGATGAAACCCTCCAATATATCTTTTTACTGCCACTGCATGACAAAGTTATCACCTCCACTGCCACTGGTGCTGGAAGGTGGAAGAGCACCATTGTCTAGTATATGACTGGCTACAGTGCCTGATGGAGGTGAATTTGGCAGCCAGAGAAACCAATCTTGTGAATGTCTATGATGGTGTTGTTGCCACACCAAAAGGCCTTACTGGAGTAAAGGGTTTAGGTCTGGATGCTGGTGTATATAATTGTAAAAGAAATATAGAGTAATACAAATAAAATAAAAGAAAAGAAAATAATGTATGTTATAGAAAGGATAACAAGAAAGATGGAAAGGGAAACAGAAATACAGATACAAAATGTATCTAAGACATATCTTTAGTCTGATTATGCTACATGTACTACAATTGAATGAACAAGTAACAGCCACCCTAAAGTGACAGTGATGTCACATTATACAACCCATAAGGGAGTTTGGCCAAAAGCCATTACCACATGCAATCCAGAATGAGAGGGTTTAATGTGTGTTGCTAATTCTGCAAATGTGCTGAAGGTGGCAGTCACACAGTAATGGTGTGCGTGTGCGTGTGTGCGTGCGTGTATGCATGTGTGCTTGTGTGTGTGTGTGTGTGTGTGTGTGTGTGTGTGTGTGTGTGTGTGTGTGTGTGTGTGAGAGAGACACAAATGTATATGCATGAAGAAAAAGGGGCATCCATACCTACTCTCAACTTACATACAGGAACTCCAGTTGAAAAAAAACAAAACACCAACACCAAAGTAACAATGATAACACAATACACAACCGAGTGGGGATTGAATCCACAACCATTATCACATGCAAAATAAAACACAATGCATTAATGGCTTGAGCAACTTGTATAAGGCAAGTAACGTTCAGTCAAATAGACTATAATGGTGTGTGTCAGACAAGTCAAGAGTGGTGGGTACACTGTATCCTCGCTGTAGTGGTGCAGACAGTGTTCCCCTGTGTTTGTGATTCCTGTGACATGATAATTCCTGTCCCAAACTATTTCATTGTACCAAGGGCCATCATAACCCTCTTACAGGAGCCTCTGCCTATAATTTGTTTGTAGCAGGTGGAGGAATATCTTGGATTTCTCTACACACCATCATTATTCATGTAAAGCCCCACTCATGTCACCCTCAGATGCCATTAGTCAGCATTTGAGAAAATGAAGACACTGAAGACAGAAATTGCAGAAAATTTGCAGTCGTACCTGTTTCCTCATGTCAACTGTCATGCAAAGGCAAGCAGCTCATTTACACAATTGTTGACAGGACAGCCAAACATACAGAGTGTATGACAATGTCTGAATTTATCAGTTTAAGATGTGAAACATGACAGCTCAGTTAGTCTGCATATCTTGCTAGTAAACTATGTATTAGAGTGATTTCACTTCCAATATGTGTTATGTGAAATTACAGATATCTCCCAGGACCATAAGCTGGGTTGCACATGTACTGTGCTACATGCAGATGCCATAGAAAGGAGTTGTAACAATGTGCATGATGCAAAAACTGAGAGATTCAGAAACAGTTTTGCTTTGAGTCCTCATTTGCATAAGTATGTACCCAGACATCTGAGTTTGCATAATGCAAATGTAAGGGAGGGCACTGAACTTCACTGAACTACAGAAGAAAACATGGAGCAGTAATTTTGTTTCAGATCTCAACACTAGCTTCAAGCAGAACATCCAATTCACCTTTAACAAGGTCAGTCCTAACTTTTTCAGCTTACGTTATCGAACTATTGAGTACAGATAGCTATTTTGTTATTAACCACAAATAAAATTATGACAAGACTTTCATGGGTTATAGAACAAAGGTGAACTCCTATTATAGGTAATTACTGTGCAGAACATGTGGTGGGCCATTTGAGAAGCCTCCTCTGTTGCAAACAGAGGACTTTCTGGTTTCCATAAGAGACACTGACTCCTCAAATTGGTCCCATAGTAAGGTGATGGATGTCAGAGATGAAGTTCACTGGGTGCCAAGAATATCTACAGAAGATTTACCAGGTATGTACAGCTCTTTCTGCTTAGTTGCACATGTAGGTTTTGTGGGTGCATTTTTCCTTGGCCTAGTTGGTAATGCTGCCTGTTTTGGTTATAAAGGAACATCAGGAGTTCCACCAGCACAGCCCTCTGCTAAAGATATTGTGTTGTATTGAGTGTTTTTGCATAGCTAGTATTCTAACAGTCAATTTGTTATCTTTTCTCTGGTACTGGGCTTTACTTACACATTTTGTTGCACTTTACTGTGTTCACAGGTGGTTTTCTATCCAGCCTCCCCAACTGTGGAGCTGCACCACCTGAGGTTGGAGAATCTGACTCCTCTAAGAATGATAGCAGGGACAAGCTGGCACAGTCCAATAAGGCACCATCTATGCCTGTGGATACCCAGAGACATACACTACACAAGAAGAACAGATTACTGGGCACACCATCAGTCAGGCCCATGCACCACCCAATACTGAACACATATAAGAATTTGCTAGTAACTCCATTAGCCAGAGCAGGACACGTGGGAGGGTGAGTATTGAGTCTTAATGGAGACATGATTACCACTGTCCTACTGAAGGTGGTGTGCCAGTGGCCACACAGAGGCACAGGGTAGTACCACTACAGTCATGGCAGAATTACTCAGGCTGATGCAGGGTGTGTAGTATGAATTCTGCCTGGGCATCTCCAGCATGTGTAATTATTTCACTATACTAAATCACTTATTGCAAAATTCCATGTCCTCTTGAGATTGCATGCCAAGTGTGAAGCACTATTCATAACACCATTCAACAGGTTAGTCTGTGGATAGTGGCTATCTTGACCATGGATGAGGCAGACCATGCTTATGCAACACTAGCACATCTACTGCTGCAGCTGTTGTGGAGGTTTTTACCTCTAGGAGAGGATGACCCTGGGGTTGTGGCAGTGATTTGTCTGGTGAAAGATATAGATCACTGAGATGTGGCACACCATCTACCCTTTGAAGAGGCAGTACTGGTGGGTGGACCAGTCCAAGCACTGGATGTTGAAGCTCTATCACACGTGCTTTGGATCTTTCCATTAGATTGAAATGCAGTGCTGCAAGTACTGCTAAGGAGTTATCTCCTCAGACACACACACACACACACACACACACACACACACACACACACACACACACACACACACACACACACACACACACACATACTTCCCAAGGTATTGAGCCTTTGTAACATCTCTCCCATTATTCCCACCTCTCCCCAAATCCCAGGCCATACATTCATATGCATTCTTTCTCATACAGCTTCTGTGCACTCACACATCTCTCTGTGAAAGACATCCACATGTGCTACCTCCTACACATGAGTGATGATAATTACAGCCTGTCCTTTATACAATGTTACTTGGGTAGAGTATGTCTGATATACAGTGTGTCCATCCTATACATGGGTGAGCACAATTTGGTGTCTGGTTTGAATACATCAGTTTTTATGTAGTGTAGTGCTTTACTAAGCTTTCGTAAGGGCTGTATGTATGTGAGAGCTGCTGCCTCTTTGCCAGTGCCACAGCCTACTACACCTGACCTCATCCAGCTTGGTCATCCTCTGCAACTGGCTGCTCCACGTACTCCTTATATGGCTCTGTCTCCACTGCCTGGCATGCTTCATTGTTCTTACCCTGCAAGTGCCTCCCTTGATCTGTCTGTTTCCACAGTATCCTATTGTATAACATAGAACATACTGTAAATATTTTTGTAGAAGTGCCATGATCATACGTCAGAGCACCACCAGATGAATCCAGGCAGGGAAAGCATGCCTCTAACAGCCCAAGCATATTCAGTAATGTTCCTGGTTTATGAATGTGCAGAATTGTACCCTAAGTATGCTTCATTTTTTGGATGCCTAATGGGTGCTATCAACCTGGGTTCCAGACCATATGTATCATTGCTAACAAGATGGCCCTTGGGGAAATCAGCACTTTTAAAACAGTGATACAGGTCACAGGTTTGCCATAGCTGGGAGTCATGCAAACTGCCTACATGGCCTGCAAACACATTGTAGGTAATACCCTGTGCATTACTGACCACCTGATAGTTTGCAAACAGACTGTAGGGGATGTACATCTGGCAGTTGTTGGAGTGATACCATTGCAGTTCACGTACCTCTATCCCAGTTCCCCAGGTGGAGATTTTCTTTCAGTTTTGGTGCAGTCTATAGCTCCCACAACATCAGTAAACTGGGCTGCATCATAGAGATCCTCCATGAAGCTCCGAAACATGCTGCAGCATTGAACATAGGAAATGATGGAGTATTCCCTAGACAGATGCCTGAGATACCCCCCATTCTGTCTCTGGCGTGTCTAATGAAGGTCACTGTAGCTATTATATGTAAAGCTAATCTTACCTTTATATCTACTGGGAAAGGTAGTATGTGCATCCCACTGGTCAGTAGATGAGACAAACATGTGCAGCATATCCTACAGGATCTCCTTATCTACTTGGTAGTAGTCCACAATGTCGGTGTTATGAAGTGCATGATACGTTAAATGAAGTTGGACAATACACATCCTCCTTGTGTGATGACATACACCACTCTGGATCATGGCTGCAAAAAAAGCATGTTGCCAACACACATTTTCTATTGTGGAGACAGCCTCTAACATTGTTCACAATTCCCTCAGCATGAGCACTGGGATTGCATGGTGTTCTGTTCTGTCCATGTAGGACTCTGTGGTGTGCTGTTTATACTTTTCTGAATTACTCCATCATCTTGATTTTCCTCATTGGCATACACCAAGCCACTCATTTTAATCATCTTCTTTATTGCCAGGTCATTGTATCATCATTAGCATATATCACACTCAGCTTTGCTATTCCACAATTACCACTATCAGTATATTTGTCACTGAATAGCGCACAACCTGGACATGGCCATTTGTTGTGCAAATTCTCTTACTGCTGTTTGGTTACATTTTCTGAATTCCAGCTCATTACAACTTATTAATGATCATTCATGATTATCTGAAAGACTTTAAATAACTGCTGTGATACATTCATTCCCATAAGACATAAATATAGTGGAAACTCTGCAATAAACATAAATGGTGGCGACAGCCAATCAACAAATTATCAGATCCAAAGAAAAGAGTCTGTGAAACATTTTGACTTTACCCAGACCAAATCAACAAGGCTAAAGTAAACTCTGTATAAAACCAACTCAATTAAACAAGCTAAAGAAGCAAAACTTCATTTGTGGTAAAACTTGCCATCAGGATGGATGGCAGTAATAAAGCCTTCTACAGTTACTTCTGAAAAATGAAGAAGGAACAGGAACAATGAGTGCGAAATCAAAAAGATTTTACTACAGCAGAGTTAGCAGATATGACTAACACACTATCGTGCATACAGAAAATTTCAGGTCATATTGCTAAACCCCATACATTCTTCTGCCACACAGCATGATCTCATTTGAAATTTCATCTGAAGTGGTCATTTCTGCTCTTATGGATAACAGCACACGTTCCATGGGACCTGATACCAGGAGTCAACTTTTTGCAACAAGTGTCAGCCTAACATATCCATTATACACATTTTAATCCACAATTCACTGCATCTGCTGTATCTGGAAACAAACTACTGTAGTCCCGATGCAAAAAGGAAGCCCTTCCACAGACTGCATTAATTGTACACTGATTAGCCTCATAATCATGTTGTGCACAGTGATGGGGAAAACAATTATAGAATTTATTTAGGAGGACATGAGAAAATTCTTTTTCCAGGAACCAATCCAGTATGATTTTTGAAAGGTAGATCTTATGTGAGTAATGTTGTGCATTTCTTTGAAAATATTTCTATTGCCTTGGATGAAAGTTATCATCTCCTTAAAGATTACCTCAGTCTTTTTGAAGTACTTGATGCAGAACTATAGCTAACTTGCCTGGTACCATGTGCATTTTCCCAGCTTGTACCCCCTCAACTTTGAGTTGAGGAGAAAAAGTCTTCCTTCATGAAACTGAAAACCAAGAAGAAATCTCTTCTGCTTTGAAATTGTAGAAGGCTACTTGCTACAAATCGTAGAAGCAACAAAATTAACAGATTTACCACCCATGGAGCACTTCAATCGTAATGGCAAATGCAGCATCAGCATTCATTTCTGAAGTCACAATGTTCTCCAGGTTTCAGAAATGAAGTTTGCTTATCTACTCCCACATCATTGGGACCTACAAATATTGCCTCTTCACAACTTGTTCCTGCAGCAGCCACCCATTTGCATTACTGAGACCATTCCTTAAGTCCTTTTGACACACGTCACTTTAAAATGGACCTTTATATTCACATGAATGGTACAGTGGAAATTACTTAATGTTCAAGGTTAAAAAATGTAACCTGTTGACATCTGGCAAATCCCACCCTCCAACATTATATACACAAAATGGTTAAAGGCTTTGGTGCTCCTGTAGATAATGTCCTTTCATTTGATACCCACATAGTTTCTGCCATCATCAAAATATGCAGAGTTACCCATTTTTGGCTTCCATGGGTATGAAGGTCATGCAAATGCAGTAGTCATCCTCCTGTATAGAGTTCTTAGTTTTTATGTGTTAAAATCAGTTTACTATTATTTGTGCAAATGACAATCTGTCAGCATGTATGCTGCCAAAAATCATATTGTCGTTCACAAAATGTGGTGTATGGGATAGTGAAACACACATATGCGAATGCAGTAGCGTTTGCATAAGTGTGTTCAACAAACTACATGGAGATTGCGGTAGAGTGGGCATTGGAAATGAATCCATATCCCCACTGTAGTACGATCTCAGAGTTGGAATATATTATTAGCAGGGGGTGTGGGGGGGTGCAGTGATATGTTGTATAGGAGTTTGATTTACATCAGCTCCTATACAGATATCAAGTGATGTTTTCGATGACAATGTCAGCTCAAATGAGTTGATCATTTGGGTTGACATTGTGACGTGGTCGAAATTCCAGTTTCAACAGTTTACGTCGACATTGCAAACGGAAATTATTTAGCCTTTCCCAATATTTATAGTAAACCAGGAAAATCATTGAGATGTTTAAAAGATAGAATAAAAGTGCATAGGTCAGAGATTAAGAGAAATGCCCCAACCAATGCATAGCTAAATATTAATAAGAATGGTCCATTGCATACCTTTGCTTTTAGGGTTATAGGTACAGTAAATAGGAATATGAGAGGGGGTGATTTAAATAATAAACTTATGCTTAAAGAATATGAATGGATTGTACAATTGCAGGTTGATCACCCCCCCCCCCAGGTATTAATCAAACAGTAACTCTCAAACCAGCTCTTAAAAGCAAACAATGTTGTTTAAAATGATGTTTTTTTAACATAATTAATTGTATGTAAATTGTTTAATTGCATATGGATTATTATTGGCTGTGCTATAATGAAGATGTGTTTTTAAAGAATTTGTGAAGAGTGTATTTTAATTCGAACTGAGGAAGGGTTTTATATGAACCTAAAAGCTCTGCTGTTCTTATTAATTTTTCTTATGGTACATTTCTGAATTAATTTTGTTTTCTTGTGGTTTAATCATTTAGTATAGTTTTTTGCTTTACTGTGGCTCCTGTTTATTAATATTAGAGTTTTTATTGGACCAATTATAATCCATGGAACATTGCCATAAAACCTAATCAAATGCCATCTGGTGCAGTTAGAGAAGGTACAAAGATTACTTATAATGAGACTCATAGCAAATCTGTTTACTTTCACTGTATCTTATAATTGTCCTATAGAAAGCTTATGCCTAACCTGCAAAGTAATAAATGACTCTCTATTTAAAATGCTGTTTAGAAGATTCTCTTCTAGTTACCTTAACACAGGAGGACACTCAGCCTCAGTAAAATTTATATGTACCACACCATGAATTTTCTTTTTGTTAGCTGTGCCTTTCCAAATGATCATCAATCCTCTGTCATGACATGCAGGCAACCTTTTCATTTTTCTAGGGGTCTGAGTACTTTGGCCCATTCAATCTCCTGAAAGCGGTCTGAATCTAGCTAGGAGTACTGCTATCATCCATGCAGGGAGCATGTTTATTTATTTATTTTTGTTAAGGCCTGACATCTTCTGCATTTATCCAAAGTGTCCAAGAAGTTGATGTGCAATTGGCCAACCATGTGTATATAATCAATAACCCTGTATTCTCCACTGGTAATTCCACTGTGCTAAGTTATACCTCCATGTCCTCCACGTGAAGAGAGGTTTTACAGCACTGCCATGTCATTCCTCTACTTCCCTACCCCCATCTTCAACAGGTGCTCAAGCCAATAATCAGACTCAAGTCTCTTAGTTCATAGTCATAGTTTTACTCTTCTGTTCCATTGAAGCTAGCTACCATTCCATGCAATGTGGTATCATGTGTCAAAGACTTCCATGCCTGTGGAATGAAGTCAGTCCATCAATCCATACCTTTAAGAAACACAGAGTGGCTTTTTTCTGTCTTGCACATGTTCATAGTGCTGTGGAATCAGGAGAAAATATATACCAGCTAAATATTAATATCCAAATATGGACAATATACAAATCAAGACCAGTTTGAAGGAACTGAATGACTACATGGGCACCCTCTAGTTCCACTTGGGATCTGGAACACCATGCTCCTTAATCATACTTCACAACATTCTGGTATTTGCCAGAAAATACTAAATTAGCTTTAACATATCTGGGTGCCATGAAATTCCAAATGACACCTTTAAACTGTGATTTGCACTACACTTTAATTATTCTTGTGGCATCACCAATGTGATGACATCACTAGAGCTAGGATCACCACCATGAGTGAACTATGCAACTGAGAAACAAAGTGGTCTTGACTTGTATATTGTGCATATTTAGATACTAATATTTAGCTGGTATATATTTTCTCCTGATTCCACAGCATATACCTTCAGGAATGCATGGATCATGCAATCCCAAATAAAACCAAGACCCAATCCTTCAAAGGCAGGCGTCCTGTCTGGTGGACCCCAGCCATAAACAAACTATACAATAGAAGGAGGAAGCTACTACATGATAGAGCAAAATCCCAAAAAGGGAAGGCATCTCTGATCAGTATTAGCAAAAAGCTATGGGCACTCATAAAATCGTCTAAGGCCAGCTTCGAGAGAAAAATTGCACAGGACACTAAGGATAATCACAAGGCTTTCTTTAGTTATGTTAGGAACCTGGGTGGGAATTCCCAGATATGCTCAGAATTAGTCCAAAATGAGAAAAAATACACCGAACCCACAGACATTGACAACATCCTAGCTGACAGGTTCAGCGCAAACTCCCCCCCTCCACCAAAAGGGCAAATATCTATCCCAGCAGAGTGCTGCCCCCCTGACATCTCAGATGCTCAGGTAAAAGCCGCCCTCTCCAAAACAAAAAATACAGCATCAATGGGACCAGACGGTGTCCCGGGCTGCGTCCTACATGAACTCCAAGAAGAGCTAAACCCAAACATAAAACTACTGTTCAATCTCAGCCTTACTACAGGATATGTACCCAAAGAGTGGCGTACAGCAACAGTGGTCCTCTCCACAAAGGTGGTGCCTCAATGGATCCTGGAAACTATCGCCCCATAAGCCTGACTAGCTTGGTCTGCAAAGCTATGGAAAGGATCATCATGGACCTCATAAATAAAGATATTGGGGACCTACAGACACTGGATCCTACCCAGTTCAGCTTTGTTAAGGGCAGATCCTGCCTCTTAAACCTGGTTGATTTCTTTGAAACAGTCACCAAGGTCATTGCGAGGGGAAGGTGGTCCACACAGCCTACCTGGACCTCGCAAAAGCCTTCGATACAATACTCCACTTGGGTATTATAGATAAGCTCACCAGCTTAAATATAAATATGTCACTAGATGGGTTGCAAACTGGCTCAAGGACAGAACCCACATGGTTAGAATTGCTGGAGCCATGTCAGACTCCAAACCAGTTACAAGCGGCATCCCACAAGGCTCAGTCCTGGGACCTCTCTTGTTCGGTATATATTTCTCGGAGGTACAGGCCAACACGGAAGGACTGTGGCTGACCAAGTTCGCAGATGACTGCAAACTAGGCGCCATAATCGACTCTCCAGCCAACACAAGCATCCTACAAAAGGGCCTCATAGAAACAGACAACTGGTGCCAGAGCCATGGCCTCAAGCTAAATGCCAAAAAGTGTATAGTCATCCCCTTTGGCAAAAACAAAGTGCCCACAAATTACCACATAGGTGCTAATCCATTAAGTATGGAAGAAGTAATTAGGGACCTGGGGACCCAAGTTGATAAAAATCTCTCATTTGAAAACCACGTGGCCAAAGTGGTTAGAAAAACATTTTATATAGCCCATCTAATCATGAAGGGATTCACATCTAGATCAGGGGAGGTCATCGTGCCTCTTTACTCATCCCTCATCAGGCCCATAATTGAGTACAATGCCTCTTTTGGGATGTACCTTACCAGACACCTGCAGCAACTGGAAAGATGGAAAGACCCCAAAAGTACTTCACCAAGAGGATCAAAGGGCTCAAACAGATGCCATATGCTGCTCGGTTAAAGAAACTCCAGCTCTACTCAGTGGCATACTGCCTGCTCAGAGGCGATCTGTGCCTGATGTATAAAGCCATGTCCAACCCAGAATTAATTGACATGCTGCACCTCAGAAAATCCAAATCCCATCGAGCTACGTGCTCGAGAGACTTGAACCTCAGCACTGAAATAAATAGGACATGCTGGAGGAACAGATTCATAACCCAGAGGCTCCCTTCATTCTGGAATAAAATCCCAGTCCAGGTTAGGCAGAGTCCCTCATTGACTCTCTTCAAGAGGAATCTTGATGAGTGGATGGGAGATCATAGGTTTACCACGGGTATCACTTCTGTGTCACTGTTAGACAGAGGCACAGTATACTAACCTCGAAAAAGGGCATAGCAAAATTCATTTAAAATGGGTGGCGAAAGCCAAACACACTCTGGCTAGGCTTATAAATGCCCTAGGGCAGATAGCCTGGTATGAACCTATGAACCTATGAACCTATGAACGTGTGCAAGACAGGAAAGAGCCACTCTGTGTTTCATAGTAAGCAGTATCGTGAAAGGGGTGATGCCACAAAAGTCCAAGCCCAAAGAAACATGATCAAGTGCAGAATTTCAAGCAAACCCAAAGGGTTTATTGAATAACTATCTTCCATTTTAATATAGGTAAATTCTATAAGCCATTTTTATGAAATTGTCAGAAGTACTGATAAGTAAACTTGGGTTCCTGAATTATTTTTGAAGACATAGGTTTGTAACAACAGCCTCAAGATCAGTCTGTTGGATTTATTTAGCACTAATCTTAATAACACATTGAGATGTTTATGATGCACTTGTCCAGAACTTTGCAGATGTTGTATAGTCTCACAGGCCCAGGACTCTTCCTGACTGAGGCAGATTACAGCAGTGACACTTAGCAGTTCTCACGACTGTAGCAGTAGTATGCCAGAGGAGGGTGCCTTCAGGGATTGTCAGAGACAGGACAGTAATGAGACATTAAGGCCCTCTGTTGATAATTGGATCATTGCTTACACTTCTTTCTCAAATTTGTTGAGAGGTCAGTCAGCCTCTGTCATACAATTTTTAGTGTGTGATTTGTTTGTTTCTACTTCATTAGTGGAGTGCTACTCCTTTGTGTCATAAGTTTTGATATCCTTGCTATGTTGATCAGTCTTTAATTGATATTTAACTGTGTGTGTGTGTGAGTTTGTGTGTTTGTGTGTGTGTGTGTGTGTGTGTGTGTGTGTGTGTGTGTGTGTGTGTGTATGTGTGTGTGCACACGCTTGCGCGCGTGTGTTATCTATTATACTGCTCTTGTGGAGTCTGACCATTAGGTTCTTAGCCCAATGTGAGCTGGCAAAGCATTTAGAGATCAAGGTTCAGATTCTAGTTTATAAATATAGTGGCAGCATGATTCTATGCCATAATTCTGGATGCCATTTACAACACTTCCTGTTTTCCGTATCAGGAGTAATATAAGAGTCAGACAGCAGTTTAGGCATTGAACTTCACACCTTTGCTTCGAGCAACCCCACTGCAAAATCAAATTAATTCCTTTATCTTAATGCAGAACAGATTTATTAACCACTCTGTTTTCATATAGAGTAACAGCAAATAAAATGGCATATAGAAGATTATGAGTGGGTCAATGATTAGATTCAGCTTATTGTGTGATCGAGACATGGATGCCAGAAATTCACCCTGAGAGGTGAATCTTTGCACCCATGTCAAGAACACATAGTAATGAGATATAATCAGAGACATGATCCTAATTCTTTGTAGTGCATGAAGCTTTACCTGTGCCATACAGAAGAAAAAAAAATTGCTTAGTGTTTTACAAGGTTTCGTAGGTTCTTAGGTTTATAGGTAAATACTAGGCTAGCTGCCATTGCAGGCCATTTTAAGCCTAGCCATTTTAGTTTTTTGTGTTTTGAATAACCAATATCATTGTGTTATAGATTAGCCTTACCTATCCAATGGTCAATAATTATATATTACCCCTAATGAGAATAATTGGGATTTATGCATGGGATAAAGCATTTAGGAATTGTGTCTATTAGTAGTACAGAGACCAGTCCTAGAGTAAATTGTTTTGTTTCCAATCCATGGATCTAAGTTGTGCTTGAATATGGGCAAGGATGAACTTTGTTTTATGTGGATGGTGAGTCTGTCCCACAGCAGCAGTATCTTCTCTGAGATATATCTGTTCCTCCTAAGCATTCTGCTGATGTTGCAGAAGAGGTCTAAATCTTTAGACTGAGTATTTCTGAGACCGCTTGACTTGATGATGCAGTAAATCCATCAGTAATGTATTGGAGGATGCCTTGTATGCCAGTTACAGGTCACCTCATAGGATACTAAGTGAAGTGACAGGTCTTTGAATCAGTTCATGTAGGGCATATTGTTTGGCTTTGAATCCTATTGGTAAGGTACCTTTGTGGGTATTCCAGCTGTTGCACGTGTCTGGAAAGATACATGCCAAAGGGAGCATTATACAAGATGATTGGCCTAAACAGGGACTATGACATCCCTAGATCTAGACAAAATCCCTTTGTTTATATGCTATGCAATATATAAAGACTTTCTTTTAACAATGAACACATGTTGGCCAAAAGTTGGGTCACTGTCCAAATAAGTTTCCAAATCCTGAACAACTGGGTCAGCCTTTATATTGTCAATATGGTAGTTCCCTGGGGTAGATAACTAGTTTCAGTCCATGATTTTGGTGCCAGTTATTTATTTAGGACAAACCTTACTGCAGGATGGGTAAGTCATTTTGGGATTCAGTGACTGGTCCTGGCTTATAGTCATCTGCAAACTTAGTCAGCCCTTTAATATTGGCTTTTACTTTAGAAAAGTAAATGCCAAATGGGAGAGGTCCCAGCACAAAGCTATGGGGGACTCCACTGATGACTTGTTCTTTCTGTGGAGGTAACTTCCCCTATTTTGATTTCCTGCATCCTATTTGTGAGCCATTTGTCAATCCACTGAATGACACAGGGGGTTATTTCTAATTTATTTATTTTTTTCTACTATACCTGAGTGGGGGAATTATAGCCAAAGCATCAGTCAGGTCAAGGTATGTGGTGTGTACCATTTTGCCTTCATTCGTTTCTTTAGTAGCCTTTTCAAAAAAGTCCACCAGGTTGAGAAAGCATAACCTGTTCATTAATGAATTCAGACTGAGATGTGTCAAGTTTTTAGAAGTTCCCTGTGTCCTTATTGGTTTGTTCCATGACAAGTCTTTCACTGCCTTTGTGCATGAGGCTGGTCAGACGTATGGTTTGCAATTGCCTGGGTCTGTGGAAGGTCCTCCCTTATGCAAGGGAATGACTGTAGCTGTTCTCCATTCACTTGGTACAAAACCTGTATGGAGGCTGAGATTGAACAGTGCTGTTTGGGGTGTGGCTAAATTATTCTACATTATATTTAAAATTAATCCAGGGATATTGTCAGGACCCGTCAAAGCAGTATTTTTAGCTTTTGACAGCACTTTTAGGACTTGGTCTTGTATGATTACTAGAGGCAAGCCAATTTCAGGTATATCTTGAAAGGTAGAGGGAGGGTAAAATGAGTAAAGTTAGAGCTAAATATATCTGCCAGTAGATTCACTATATCTTCAGCTTCAGTGAAAGTAATACCGTTCACAATCAGCTCAGCACAATGTTGCATTGTGCCTTTGATATTACAAACATAACTAAAAAAGACTTTGTGATTGTTATTTGTTTGAGTAGCTATTTTAGCCTTAAACTTGTTTTTTATGGATTTTGTTAACCTCCAGAGCTGTTTGTTTATTTCAGTGATGAGGGCTCTAATATTCTATGAATTACCCTTCTTAGTTTTGGTCAAAATTCACTTCTTTTTATTGTAAAGCTTGTTGATATTATGATTCCACCATGTGGGTTTGTTTCTGGTATTTGCACTGCCCTTGTGCCTACAGGATACAGCTGCATCTATGCAGCTGTTTACATGCTAGTAGAGAGTGATGTTTTACATTACAGTGGATTCTGTAGAGTTAAGTGGGTTTGGTGAGGATTTGAAGCTTACCTGGGTTTGGTGAGGATTTGAAGCTTACCATTATATCACATATGAGTAGCCTCTTTGTCTTTAATAGATTTCTGAAGGTACTTTGGGTGGGAGTGAGTGAAGTCACGGTGGTACAGTGGTAGCGTTGTTGCCTCACAGCAAGAGCTTCTGTTCAATTCACAGCTCGAGTGCCTTCTGTGTGGAGTCTGCATGTCCTCCCCGTAGTCGAGTGGCCTCCGAAAGACATGTGTGAATGGGTGTGCCTTTGCTGAAGGTTGGGCATTGGGCTGGCAACTCGGCACCATAAAAAATCTACTGACAATCATTAGCAGACTGGAGTTCCGCTGTGGCGACCCCTAACTGAAAGCTGAAAAGACGAACAACTTTGGGTGGGAGTGATTTTTGATTCCAGTTTTATTTTAAAGAAGACTGCTTTATGGTCAGATCTAACAAGTGATGAAGATACACAACATTAACTGCTGGTGGTTTCCTGTGAGCTAGAGATTAATTATCAGTAGGGTCAAGACTGCCATAGCTTTGTGTTATATAAGCAATCAATTTCATCCCTGAGAGGTTGGAATTTTATTTACCTGGAGTGTTTGCAGTCAATGTGCATATTTCCATCTGTACCTTTCAAAAAAAAAGTGAGTGAATGCTAGATACAGGCTATCAACCAGTATGAGTATACACAAAGGAAGTCATATGAGCTCAGTGGCCTGTTGCCATCCTTGGAAAGAAAGACGGAAATGCTGTAGTTTATCTGAAGGAGACAGCAAGTGATATATTTTAGTAGATATCTGCTATCTGTACAGGCATACCCCATGGCATTCAAAAATGGAAACAAAGTTAAAAAAGTATCACTGGTATAACAGATGCTGATTTAGGGGGTTTTCAGTGATGGAGAATATGGATGATTGTTACTGTTGAATTGACTTTCCAACCCCATTTGCAAAAATAGCAAAAGGGGTTGTGGATGGATGGATGGATGGATGGATGGATGGATGGATGGATGGATGGATGGATTTATGGATGCTTCTAAGTGCTGTGTAGCATAACCTTCGTTTTTCTCAAAATTAACACCAATACTATTGTTTGTAAGCAGGATGTCTTCCTGGTCAAAACTTCAGACAGGATTTCTCTGATAACTTTGACAGACTTGTCTGACAGCTTGATGACCAAATAATCTGCATAAAGAAGTACATTTTTTGTACACGAGGAATGTTGAATCTTACTACTTCTTAACCTCTTAGTGGCAAAACAAAAAAAAATCTAGACAAAGACAAAATAACAGGGTGACAAAGGCCCAGAGTCAGGGGCAGATTCTGAATATTGGTGTCATAAATGTAAAATGTAAAAAGGTTGCCAGAATAATAGGTTTTGCATTGGCATGCATTTTCTGAAGGATAAGATGCCTGAAATTCAAATGTTTGTCATTAATTAGTGACTTCATTCCTCAATGATCTGCCCAAAAAACACACATTTTAATAGGAACAGACCAAAAATATAGAGCAAAAAATCCTGACATTCTGTTAAAATCATTACAGTTGAGAGGTATGAGGTACCGCAATTTTTTAAGCATGGTTATATAACAACTGGTCAACAAGTAATTTATATGATCTATTTTTTGGATAGTTCCTGAACCATTCCAATGAATAATTAGTCAGATCATGGTGGCTTAATCCCTTGATGAGTTACAGTATCAAAGGATTTGGTGAAATTTAAAAACACAAGCCATCAGGAAGTTGGGGTTGGCATAATGGTTAAGGTGTTTACCTCCCAGACACAGGTTAAAGAGTTTGATTCTCACATTTGAAGAGAAATTGCATAGGTTTCAAATGGCCTACAAGGGCAGCTAGCCTTGCACTTACCTATGAGGCTAATCATCATCTACTGACTGAATGATACTACTTAACAGGAAAGTAGGAGAAGGGCCATGCCACTGGGCCCCTTGCAATGTAACAAATAATGTGGTTTTCATGTTTGTTTGCCTTTACAAAATGCTTGCTGCTCAGTATCCATTAAAATATTGCAGTATTGTTTTGGAAGTTTTATCTGGATATGATTGTGCGCTCTGCCTCCCTTTAGAAGGATAATGCCATTTGAGTAGCATTATGTGTGAGCTAGGGTGAGCTTCTAGCCAGTTATTTATATAAAGAGAAAGGAACAATAACAGTAATAAAGCTGTTTGACATCAGATGGGATTTTCCTAGTTCTAATGAGACTGAACTAGATACAGTGTTGGAAGCTGCTGTCCCTCACTGAACCCAGTGTGTTTTGGAAAATATGTGATCATTTATTGAATACATCACTGTACTGTATTAACCTTTTCCTGAAATAAAGTTTTTTGGACAGCAGTTTATTATTTTCATTACAGTCTGTGTGTTGAACATAAGCTATCATTTCAAATATCTGTACTACGTTATTAGCAAAAAGTCTTCTTGACTTTCAAGTCAGGTGGCTTTGGGAGTTGAACTATCAGGAAAATATAACAGATGAGCAAAAGCACCAAAATCAGAGAAAGCTAAGATTCCAGTTCTTAAATACCTAATCCAGATCTTTGGGCTGTTACGGAACTCCCAAGACCCCAGAATTGTAATGACTTTCACTAAATGTTCATGCTGACTTAATGAGACTACTATGATAGCTGCTGTAAGACATTTATGACTCATGATAAATACTTCTTTTCTCTCTCTCTCTCTCTCTCTCTCTCTCTTTTCTGGAACTAAGAATTTGTAACCTGTACTAAAGATGCTGTTCAAATATGTTCTGCTGCTGCCTTGATATAAGATTTAATTGTTTTAACTTATTATATATATAAAGATAGATGTCAATGTATACATTTTCTAATCAGTACAAAAGCTGACCTTGGCATTGCTTTGGTAACTATTTACCAAACTGAAAACAAATTTCAGTATTGACACAAGTTAAAAATCAACATTCACTTATCAATATACAGTTTAAAGTCTAGCCTGACTAACCATGTCACAGATCAACTTGAATGTGTTGTTTGCTAAAGGACAATGTTGTAATGCAGTCACACAAAAAGCTATGATGCTGATACCACAAGTTAATTTTTAACATTTTATTTAGGTAAAAATGAGTGTCACCCACAAATGACAGATGGATGTCAGCACTTCTGTACTACAGGGACAGATCAATATATATGTTCATGTGCACAAGGTTATGAACTTGGTCAAGATAACAAATCATGCATTCCAAAAGGCAAGTACAGAATAATTGTATAATAAATTGCATTTTTTGTCAGTTTAACACTGGATGAGTGTAAGGGACATTGGCTTTTTCAGAACCATTGATGTGAGTATTAAACACCCCTAAAATAATTTTACTTGTCTATGCATTGCTAAGGAGGGAACTTGAAACAATAAACTGTGCTGTGCAGCACAAATATGTGGACTTTTACAACATACATATATCAAGCAGGATTTTGTATGTTCAGATTTATCCCTTATGTTACTTCATATTCCAGAGTACACATTCCACCTTCCAAAGTTCTTCCAAACTTTCCTAATTCCTTTGTTTATCTACTCCTCTTGTTATCAAATACCATTGCTGTTTTGTGCTTTTTGGCACTTATCAGCCTATCATGCTTCCCAACTCCCCAAAGAACCATTCTTTCTCCCATCCTGCTCTGGCATTAGCAGCCCTATAATCTATGGGGGGGGGGGGGTCTCACCTTTTTATAGACATACCTTCTTAACAACTAATATGCTGTGGGACTATAAGGCGTATGCTAACAGGTAATATTGCATGGCTGAGGCAGTATTTTTTATTTTTTTGCTGTTCATATAATGTTCTTTATCTCGCCCTGAAACCTTTGTGCATTGGCCAGTACACTGAACCACAATATGATCCATTGTTCTGCATACCATTGAAGGTCAGCTGGAGTGGGTTCACTTCTTGGCAGGCTTCTAATGTCAGGTCTATGTGTCCACGGAATGTACTTCTGGGTCTTTAGCTGGGAACTTTTTTAGTGCAATGAAATCTGACACCATTCCCAGGGATTGTGAATTGGCATCAGGTGATCACTGTCATCAGTCCAAAACCACTACCGGAACCCTTGTTATAATACAAAAAAAAAAAAAAAAATACCCAGCTTACTGAGCAACTATCTGAACCCTGGTTATCAGTGGCACAATAAGTGTTCTATCAGTCTGCACACAGGAGACAAACTATAATGAATGGCTTTCAGTTTGCAAAGTATGCCAAATCTAGATGTTCATGGTAGACAGACTATAAGTAGTCAGTGTATTTATGTATGGGGAAAGCTGACGCATCTCCCTGCAAGCTGTCCTACCTTAGAGAATGCAGAATGCTGCACCCCCCACACCCTCCTACTTAAATATACCAACTCTGAGATCGCACTTCAGTGCAGAAAAAGGAAATTCTCTCATTTTGCACTGAACATCGCCATTATGTTTAACCTTCAAAAGCTTGAAATTTTGATCATATGGTGTCGACCATATGTCATTCAAAATTTCAAGCGTTCATGTTTCTAATAGGAACCCAGTTTAAGGACATGCAGACCACACCAGCAGCGCTACAGTGCCTTCCACACATTTAGACCAGCTATTGCTCAGGAAAAAAATAAGGATGGAGGTACCTCAGTTTACATCAAAAACAAATGCATCTGAAGGCTAGTCAAACAGCATGACACTCTTGAGCTTCTCCACATCCAGGTTAGCATAAGCGGTCTCACACTGTATCCTTGCAAACTATAGGTCCCCCTCTATGACCTATGAAACCCATAACAAGCATTCAAGCTTTATTTATTTATTTTATTTGCCCTTTGATAACTGGGAAAGTCCAACTGAGCCAACAACACATTTTAATGGAGGCCTGGGGGAAAAGCTCCACAACAGATTCAAAAACATTTAATCAGTAGTTGAGTAATTATATACAAAGGGAGAAAATCCCCACAGCAGATAAAATGTTTATATGAATGCAAATTTGACTATGTCACAAGTGATAATTCAATAAAGGTGTTTATTGAAAAAAAAAACTTAGACTGAAATACTTTTACAGAAATATTACTAGGATAAATTGTGATCAAGAATAAAATATGTACAAGTAGCAAAACACACTGCAGAAGTAGATAACTTATGTCAAACAAACTAATACAGTTATTCAAAATATTGACTATATTCTAATAATATATGGAGCTGAAAAAATAATAGAGCATTCTGCTGCCAAAATAGGCTTAGAATGAGATGAGGATGAGTAATGAAAAGGAGGTGCAATATAAGGAGATGGAGAGAAAGTTATTATTATTATAATGATAAGAATGTTATGGGAGGATAGGAGAGATGAAAATAAATAGTAGCAAGTGTTGGCTGAAGAGGTAGAAGAACGTACATTAGTAGTACAATATAATTAAAGTGAGAACTTCTTTTCCTACGTCTCAATAATTCTCAACCTCTTAGAGCAAGAAATCAGGAAATAGTGCAAATAATGGAGGGGCAAAGGCCCAAAAATAGGAACGCATTGTAAATATTGCTCTTACAAATTTAGAATGTTGATAACATAACAGGTTTTCCATTTGCATGAATTTTCTGAAGGATATGAAGTCTGAAATTCAAATGTGTACCATTGTTGTCTCACTTCTGGCCTGAGCGGTTTGCCGGTGATTTCCAGAAAACTAGAGTTTTATGAGAAACAGACCAAAAATATGAGGCACAAATCTGGACATTCTGTGAATATCGGGACAGCTGAGAGGTTTTGATGTCTGGCCATTACTACCTGCTATGATATGGAGGTGTTAGTGAATTTACAATGAGAAAAGTATAGTTACAATGAGTAGGTGGTCATGCATCTGCTTTTGAGGGCTGTGCATGTACAGTTCCAGGTGTCAAATAGATATTTCTTTAGAGTGGTCTTGAAATTCATAAGGTTGCTAGTATGTTTAAGAGATAAGGAGAGAATTCCAGCAGTGGGCTCCATAGCTGTAATAAAGAAGCTTCTAATGACAGTTGTGGTTTGCAGGTAGTGAGGAGCATTTTTTTTCCAGATTGAAGTGGCCTACTGACTTCCCAGCCTCAGTTACTGCTGACTCTCACCATTCAACGCAATACCATATTCATAAGAGATGCTAACCACTCCAGTATAAACTGGGAATTATATACAACTCCAAACTTGCAGGCCCAAAAATTCCTGGACATTGTAATCCCAAACACCTTAACTCATCTAGTCCATTTGCCCACTATGAGCACAATCATCCTGGATCTGGTCATCACAAACATGGGAGAATGCTACCCTACCCAATCCAAAGTAATATCTTCTGTAATAAGGAACACTCTGCTTTGAAATAAAAATAAAACTCAGGACCCCAACTAACTCTGCAACTTTTAGGAACTATTCTAAGGCAAACTACCTACTATTAAGTATTGTTGCCTTGCAAAATGTCAAGTCCTCTTAAGTCCTGAAAACATCTCTGCCAATGTGGAATTGTTCACAAAAAAAACTATACAATCATAATAGTTTTACAGAGACAGACGAACCTACCAAGAATACACATAGAACAGACTCAAAAACAAGCCACTCTGGTGGAGTCCCAACATCAGTAGGTTCTAGAACAAAAGGAAGAAAAGCATTGCAAAAATCAGGAAGTGTAACATCCAGCAAGATAAAACAAACTTCCTCATGATTCTTAACAAGTGACTAACAGATTAGTCAAGTCTGCCAAAGCCAAAACTGAGGTAAAATACCTCCTCAGGGCAAGGACAATCAAAGGCAGTACACAGCAATGTGTGGAACTAATTGTAAATGGGGCCACCTACACTGAGCTGGAAAACATAGCAATCTACTGGCTGACAAATTTAGCTACAGCCCCCCCCCCCAACACCACTCAGGAAATAGCACTGAATGTAACTCTCCCAACTATCACTAGGGAACAGACCCTCTATGCACTCTCCATGGCAAAAAAATCCACATTTATGGGCATTAAAAATATCCAGGATGCTGCTTAAATGGCAAGAAATACAACCTATATGGAAAACTTCAAGTCATCATCCCTCTGCACAAGAGTGGGACACCTATGGACGCCTGGTAACTGCAGACCCATAAGTCTGACTGGTCTTATATACAAATCCATGAGTAAATTATCATGGAAATGATAAACAATGTCACAAGACTTCAGACTCTGGATCCAACCCAGTTTGCTTTAGTCAAGGACAAGCCATGCTTACTTAACCTTGTGGATTTTTTTGAGAAAGTGACCAAATCAATGGACAAAAGCAAAATGGTGTGTACTGCCAGCTGTGATTTGGCCCAGGCGTTCAACACAATACCTCATTTGGGCATTGTAGACAAACTCATAAAATTAGGTAAAACCCCTACATCATCTACTGTATAACCAGCTTGCTCACAGGTAGAACCAAAGACGTTAGGATAGGGGAGTCTATCTCCATAAAGAGGCCAGTCACTAGCAGAGTTCCTCAAGGTCCTGCACTGCATATGCTCCTCTTTTGGCATCTACTTCGCTAAGGACAAGGCCAGTGTCAAGGACCTCAGACTGTCCAGGTTTGTAGATGATTGCAAACTAGATGCAACCAAAGAATGCACCCAAGGCACAACTACCCTCTTGAAGCAGACAGAAATTAGTGCCAGAAGCTGCCACATCGATAACATATCCCTAAGGGTAGATCAATTAGTCAGGGATTTATGGAGAGATATAAACAGCAATGTGACCTTTGATTATTGTCTGTCTAATGGTAGTAAGGAAATCATTTTATCTTGCAGAACCTATAAGCAAGGGTATGGCATCTTCCACTGTACTCATCTCTCATCAGACCTATAATTGTGTAAAATGTTCCTTGAATTATTTCCTGACCATCCAGGCAAATGCAACGACTGGAACATCCGCAGAGGTTTCACACAAAAAGAATACTGGGTGTACACCACCTCCAGCCTCACATAGACCTACTAAACCAGCACTGGCAAAAAATACACATAAATACACTAAATCATACGCAGACTAACTAAAAACCTGCAAAAGCATTAGAGAGCTCCAAAGCAGACACCCAAAAAACCTGCACCTCCCATCACAAACCAGACAATACATAAAACACAAAATCAATGTGCCGCACAATCACAGCCCTTAAGGCGAAATAACATACCTAGCACACTAGTAATAGGTGATTCTATAGTCAGGCACACTGACGTCCCACCCACTAGGCTGGACAAGGAGAAGGTTACTGTTAGCTGCCTGTCGGGAGCCAGAATCCACCACATAACACAAGCACTCAGGTCACTCCAGAACAAGTACAAATATGACTCTGTCATTGTTCATGTTGGTGTGAATGACCTGAGACGTACCTCCCTGGACTACATGAAAAGAGACATGGAAGAGCTCTCTGATCATGTAGCCCAGGCAGGCATGACCCTGACCCTGAGTAGCATCCTGCCCACACCAAGAATGATACCTCAGTATAAATAAAAAATGATCAATTTCAACAATTGGCTAAACTTTTGGTGTCATTCAAAGGGGAATCCAGTGTCTGTTAGCCTGGGACGACATGCTTGAAAAGCCGCGTTGCTTCACAAGAGATGGCTTGCACCTGTCATGCCTAGGCTTTCAAATACTGACCAAAGCTCTTGCTGCCCCCATAGTGCCTTTTTTAGGCAAGGCTCAAAAGTCAAACCCACCTCCATAAACAACACAAATAAAAAAAATGAAGGTTATGCTACTCAAAGCCAGGAGTTTAAATCTCAAAATGCTTGCGCTCAAAGCACTCCTCAGTATGGAGAACATTGACATCTGTGCAGTAACTGAAACCTGGTTCAAGGCTCCAGAGAGCACTCCAGCACTACTGGGCTACAACTCATACCACACATTTCGGCCACAGTACACGGACCTAAACACAAAATGAGGGGGTGTATCCATATTCATCAAGGATACCTACACCTCAAGGTTAGTGGCACAGCATGATACCTCTGAGATCATCCATGTGCAACTAACATCGGGCAAATCTGCAATGCAAATTGTGGCCTGCTACAGATCACCCTCCATGACTCAAGACCACCACTCTGCCTTTCTGGAGACATTGGAAAACATGATAGTCCTACCGAACACCCTGATATTGGGTGATTTCAATTACCCTACCATTAACTGGGAAATCTACTTGAGTACAATCTCCCAGGCCCAGCGCTTCCTGGAATTTATCAACTCAAATGCCCTGGGTCAGCTGGTTAACTCCCCTACCAGAAGTGAAAACATATTGGACCTGGTCATCACCAACATGGGTGACAGGTGTTCCGCACCGGAGGTCAACCTATCACTGGTTAGATCAGACCATAAACTAATCACTCTGGATGCCCACACCCCACCACCACCCCCAACCAAGGAAACCACAGTGAAAAACTTTTCTAAAGCAAACGTCACCTTACTTAAGACAGAGGTGGTAAATTTCACAGCCCCCAAGCTAAAGGATAATGCTGCCCAAGATGCAGAATCCTTTACAAATGCACTCTATGAGCACCTACAAGAATGCATGGATCATGCCATCCCTAGCAAAACCAAGACTCACTCCCCTAAGAGAAGGAAACCAGTCTGGTGGACCCCTGCCATAAACAGGTTATACAACAAAAGGAGAAAACTAGTTCAGAAAAAAAAGCAAATCCCAAGAAGGAAAGACATCCCTGATCAGTATCAGTAAGAAACTAAGGTCCCTCATAAAATCATCCAAGGCTAACTTCGAAAGAAAAATAGCTAAGAATTCGAAAGATAACCACAAAGCCTTCTTTAGCTATGTCAAGAATCTAAGTGGCAACTCGCAGATATGCTCTGAGCTGGTGCAAAATAGCACAAAATATACTGAACCTACTGATATTGCCAACATCCTGGCAGATAGATTCAGTGCAAACTTCACCCCCCTCTCACCTCCAAAAGAGCCCACAACAATACCAGAAAAGTGTAGTGTCCTGGAAATCACAGACGCACAGGTGAAAACATTCCTTTCAAAAGCCAAAAACACAGTGTCAATGGGGCCAGATGATGTCCCAGGATGAGTCCTGTAGGGCAGATCATGCCTACTAAACCTGGTTGACTTCTTTGAGACAGTCACCAAGGCCATAGACGAAGAAAAGGTGGTTCACACAGCCTACCTTGACCTCCAAAAAGGTGTTCAACACCATTCCTCACTCAGGTATTATAGAAAAACTCACCAGCCTGAACATAAACCCCTACGTCACAAGATGGGTTGCCAACTGGCTTACAGACAGAACTCACGCAGTAAGAATAGCAGGCTCCAGGTCTGACTCTAAACCAGTCACAAGTGGTGTCCCGCAAGGCTCGGTCCTGGGACCCCTACTGTTCATCATATACTTCTCAGAAGTGCAGGCAAACACAGGAGGACTATGGCTAACCAAGTTCACCGATGACTGCAAACTGTGGGCCATAACTGACTCTCTGGTTGACACGGACATCCTGCAAAAAGGCCTTACTGAGATGAACATCTGGTGTCAAAGTCATGGCCTCAAGCTAAATGCCAAAAATGTATAGTCATCCCATTTGGGAAAAACAAAACACCCATGGATTACCACATAGGTGGCAGCCCCCTTAATACAGAAGAGGTAATAAGAGATCTGGGGACCCAGGTAGATAGTAATCTCTCCTTTGACAATCATATTGCCAAAGTAGTTAGGAAATCCTTCTATGTGGCCCATCTAATTATTAAAGGGTTTGCATCTAGAAATAAAGAGGTTATAGTGCCCCTCTACTCATCACTCATCAGACCCATCAGAGAGTACAATGCCCCATTTGGGATGTACCTTACAAGACACTTCCAACAGCTGGAAGGACCACAAAAGTACCTCACCAAGAGGATTACTGGCCTCAAACATGTGTCCTATGCAGACCGACTGAAAAAACTCCAGCTGTACTCAGTGGCATATCGCTTACTCAGAAGTGATCTCTGCCTGACTTATAAAGCCATGTCCATCTCAGAATTGATGGACATGCTCCACCTAAAGAAATCCAAGTCACTGAGAGCCATGCACTCTAGTGAGCAAAACCTCACCACAACAATAAATAGAACATGCTGGTGGGATAGATTCCTGTCACAGAGACTCCCCATGCTTTGGAACAACATTCCTAACTACATTAGGCAGAGACCCTCATTAACACTCTTTAAGAGAAACCTTGATGAGTGGATGGGTAACAGAAACTACATCCCTGGGATCACTTCATTGGCTCTGCTTGACAGAGGCTCAGTTAATTAATCAATAGGGCAGCGAAAGCCGACACACTCTAGCTAGGCTTATAAATGCCCTCTGGCAGATAGCCTAGTACCTATCTATGAACCTATGAACCTATATCCTATTCAAATTGCATCATAGCCCTGTTCCTGTATTCTGTCTCCTACAGACTGTTGAGGGGCAATCCATGCTGGTCTCTAAGGCATCCTCAGATCTCATTCTGATGGAACCTCTGCATACCCATAAAACAATAGCATCAGGATTACCCAATCTAGGGACCTAAACCTTGTCTGTGACATAAATAGGACATGCTGGTGGGATAGATATGTGTCTCAAAGCCTAACCCTTCTCTGGAACAGGTTTCCCATTCATGTGAAACAAAGTTCTTCTCTAATCCAATTCAAGTGTAACTTGGACCACTGGATGAGGAATCAGAAATTCAACCTTGGTCTGGTACCTGTGCCTCTTATAGGCAGAGGCAGCCTATAAATGCTTGATCAGCCAATCCCCTAAACTACATATACCCCTTAAAATAGCCTCAGGGTACCAACATTTGTCATATATAATTGGCATACATGGCTAGGGTTAAAAAGGCCCCTGTGGTCATTAGCCTAGTAACCACCTATGGACCAATAAATTTAGATAATGAAAGGCATCCAATAGTCAATATCAGTGGAAACCTGCATAATGCATTTTGCAGCACTGAGCCTCAGATATTATTCTGATACACATACATATAGATAAATAGAGAGATAGACAGATAGATAGATAGATAGATAGATAGCCAGGTAGATATACAGAGTGAAACATAACACTTGCACACCAGCTTTCTCTTCCATTTCTCCTGAACTCTTCTCTTCTAAGACAACCCTACAGTACAAACCTAAACTACTACTTACCCCACCCTGTCAGTGCTCAAGTCTCAAACCTCATAGCAAAAAACCCTTCTTCTTTTATAACTCCAAATCTCTGTCCACTCTAAGCTACCTCACACTTATCCTCCACTGAATCTCCATCTCACTCCCTGGTGACATATACCCCAACACCGGACCCATCACCATCACTCAACCCATCAACTCCCACTCCCAAACCCAAACACTCAAGTCCATTCGCCTCACAACATTTAATGCCCAAAGCCTTCATAATAAAGTTCCTAACTTCCATGCCTGCCTTTCCCATAACCATCCTGACATAACTGCCATCTCAGAGACCTGGCTCAAACCTATTATAAAAGATGTAAAATCAAACACAATGCTGCTTCCCAGGTTAACACCACTGCTCAGAAAAATTTTAAAAATAATACCATCAACCAAACACTGAGCAGAAGTGATAGTGAAGGTAAAAGTTTCTTGTCCATCAGAAAAAAACATCAAAAACTAGGTCTCCTTTACAGACACAACTGCTACCTCAGCCCCTCCACCAGACAAAGAGTAGCCTCCTCCTACCTTCTCCCCTCTCTTATGTACAGTGCTCCTCTGTTTACCAATCCCCAGCATGGCCTACAATCCAAACTCAAGTCCTGTTACCACAAAATTTGCAAATTTGCAACCAGTTAAAAAAACTCATCCCACCATTGCCACTCTCTCTCCATGCCCGGCAATGGCTCGAACTTCCCAACTACTGGAAATTCCTCCAGCTCACAGCTGCCCACAAGCTTATCTTCAAACCTTCAAACTGCCCTTCTCTCACCACAGCCTTAACCCCCTACATATCTAACTGCTCACTCAGATCTGAAAACAAAGATCTCTTACAAAACTACAAACCCTGATGTCCTCCTGGCCAACTGCTACTATCCTGCTCCATAGCTAATGTGGAACTCTCGCCCCCCCCCCCTTTACAATATATCTAACCATAACAAATTCAGATCTCAATTGTTCTATCATCTATCTTCCAAATGGGAATGCTCATGTCACACTCCAACTTAATTTTTCCCCTCTAAACCCTATCTCATTCTCTTTTTCCATCCTATACAACACTTAGATATCATTCTCAATATTTCCACCAAGACATCCTTGGATAATTCTACTTCTGCACCAGGGAGGACCTATTCCATAATATGAATCTAATTTATGCACCAGAGATGACCGATTCCATAATATGAAACTAATTTCTGTATTAAAAAAAAACACATTCATCTTGAATATACTACTGCTTTTATACTTGTATGTTTAATGTACAATGTTCTTTTCATAATGCCTTTATAAAATTTCTCATATCTGTATTTTACTCATACTGTATAATATACTACTGTTTTGTGTACTTGTATGCTTAATATACAATGTCCTTTCTCTATACGAGCCTTGCTGTATTCTTGTTCCCTGATTATAATGTCTAAACATCATCACATATGTCTGTATTATGTTTTTGGAGCTTCCCCCCAGGTCTCCACTGAAAACGGGCTCTTCTCATCCCAGAGGACTTCTCCAATCATCAAAATGAAATAAATACATGAATAAATACATAAATAAATAAACTACTAATGTCAAAAGTAACCTGCCCTTCTCCACATTGAGATTTATAACTTAAATCACCAATTAAAATTTTCTATGGTGCATGCTATTATATTTGTGTTCTTTCTCTATTACTTAAAAATTCTTGCAGTCTTAGTCTTATATATCCATCACTTCTGTATGGTTTTGAGGAATAGGCATATTAATGAGCCAGACAGCCATTAAATGCTTCTGTCAACTAAATTAAAACAAAATGCTGTTTCTAAAGTCTAAGTCTTAAAAGTATTAATATTTATAAATTAAATTATTTCCTGGGCAGCCTCATAATATTTACAATAGCTGCCTCTGAAAAAAAAAATTAATATCTTAACTTCTCACTTGTCAGATAATTTGAGTACTTAATATGACACCATCTTGGTGTATGTTGTCTTTTTCTTCAGAAACTGAAAATAATAAATATTGGAGTTACATGTTTGATATAGTTAAAAGCATTTCACTTCAGGAAAAAAATAACTTATTCAGGTTTTGTCCTTAATTAAGAATAAAAATCCTCACTTTCAAAGATTTTGTATTCTTTATGGTTTAGCTGGATTAAGCAGAACTCAATTTTAAAATGGGTTTTTATTACTCTTTCATGCTCCCACAGACCACCCATCCATTCACACACATTCTGTTTCTGATTTTTAACATCTGTTTTTGAATGTGAGTGTTAAAAAGTACATGTTACAATTAGCAACTGTTCACAAATGCATATATTCACTGACAACAGAGACTAGCAACCCATTGATTGTAAAATAAGGCTAAGAACTGACATTACCAAGTGGCACTGAGCTGGATTTAGAAAACGTTGCCACATCTAGGTAAGTAAATTTGTCCAATGAGTGGCCACTCATAGGGTGTGTGTTATTCTGAAAAGCAAGCTCCACAAGGTCGCCCAAGCAGCATGGTCGGATATGGCATATACTAATGGTTGTATAATTACATAGTAATTAGCAGCATTTGTAAAACAAGTCTCCATGTAAGCTAATGAGGAAAGCGATTCAAGAAAAGCATAAATGTTGTGCAAAATAGCAGCTTCTGGTATATTTTTAAACTCATGGTGTTCAGACTATGCAAATCACTAAGCAATGTTGGATGTTGATACAGCAATAGTAAATGTGTATTTGCAAGAAGCTCTTATAGCAGCCACTTTGCCCTATGGTGCATGATGTCACACCAGAGACATCTGGTCATGTGACCATGTTTAACATTTTATGACTCCTAAACACCTACATTGTGAACCAGTACAGTGTAGATAGAGACACATTGTAGAAATGTGTCGAACCTGTCTGCAGCCACATGGGCATCAAGGGATACCTTTCCCAGTGGATAAGGTATGTGTGGCTTTACATATATTTGCTACTGGGACCTTTCCTTGACCCATTGAGGAAACAGTGGGGATATTTAAGGCATCTGCTATGAAAGTATTTCATCATTTTCTCAGTGCCGTGCTACAGTATATCTGGGAGTATATATGGTTCCCAAGTACCACAATGAAGAATGCCAACATCATGTGAGGATTCTCTGACATAGATGCAAAAGGAGCTGGAAAAAATACCTCCAATGACTAGGCACTGCTAAAATATACTTAATTCACCCAAAAAGGATTAAGCGTTTTTGTCAGATTATAGCCTAAAACTTCATCTATCCTCTTCTCAGTCAGTGTAAGCTATGATAGCCTATCCATATAGCTAAAGCTACTGCAGCTGTAATCAAAAAGAATTGTGTAAATAAAACTTACCATAACAGTAGATATTTTAATGTAGTCACTCCTTCCCTCCACCCCCCCCCCCATGGTTTTGTTGCCAGGGTGAGGGCCTTTACTTTTCCCCAGCATTGTCCTTATCAAGGTTCTTGCCTTCCTCACTACCTCCCTTTCCCAGTTGGCATGAAAGCTCTGAAGGGCTCAGGGCCAAAAACACTCTTTTTCTTCAGCTCTATCAACTTGGTTAATAGTTTGCACATGTGGAAGTGCCCTTAAGCTTTGAAAGCTGGATGTATGGTTGTTATATCATTGCTAAGGCAACTGCAGCAGTGATCATTCAAAAATCTACTTTTATGGTAAGTTTACTAACACAATTGTGCTTTACCCCACCTCTGTCACCTGCATCCCATCCTTCTCATTCCTTAGCTGCTCACCTTCTTTTTTAACCTTGGCTTGCTTCCATTTTTCATCTCATTTCTATACTTCCATTTCCACCCTTTAATCTGGTCAAAAAGAAATAAACATACCTCACACATGCCCATTTAGGGCTACCAAAGCACTTATCTACTGTGAACCAGAGCCACACCCCCTCTTCTCTGTAATAAGCCAGTCAATACATTGTATACAATTGGCTTACTACAGTTAGATCTATGTTCCCCCAGCTCTTCCATTGAAGAGCAAAAAAAATATATATATATATGACACACCAACCAGGTGACAAACTACTTGACAGACCGGCCTCCCTTCCTGCCCCAGCCATTCTGGTCCCATTTCTGTGCCCTACCCTCAACCCTCTCTCAACATAATTTATGTTATTGTTATAAATGTATCAAACACTTGCTAGAGTTTATACTCTGTCTACATGGAGTGCTACAGCACTTATGCGTTAGTTTAAAAAAAAAACTCCTTTTTAAACTGTAGCAAACTGCTTCCTACAAATGTAGCACACAGTTGCTACAGTTTACACCCTGCCTGCATGGAGTGCTGTGGTACTTATGTTTTAGTTAAAAAAAAATCTTCTTTTTAAACTGTAGTAAACTATTTTCTACAAATGTAGCAAACAGTTGCTAAAGTTTACACCTTGCCTGTATGGAGCACTACAGAGCTCAGGTTTTAGTTAAAACAATTTTTTTTTTACTTTTAAATGGTAGCAAGCAGTTTACTAAAGTTTAGACTCCACACACAGCACTACAGTGCTCAGGTTTGACAACAAATGCAATACCAGCATTAATGAAAGTTCGGGATTGGCAAATCACATCCCCCCACACCTTGTTCCCATGGCAGTTGCCCCTCTCGGTACTGGGTCACACTGTGCATGATGGATGTTGAACAGGTCTGTCAATGCTCATGTATATATGATGAGAACTGGTACTGTTCATTGGATGAGAAAAAGGTGATCCGCCATGTTCAATATATACATATAAGTTATATGATATTATTATTACTGCTGATATTGTATTGTTAAATTTAGAAATATTTGCATTTTACTGTATCTCATTATATACTTACTGTTATTTTATTTATTTATTTTTTTTTGTGGAGATTTTCTCCCCGGGCCTCCACTGAAAAAGGGTTTTGTCCAGTTGGATCATCCCAGTTAACAAATGTCAAATAAATAAATAATAAATAAGTATTAAGTATAATCAGTGTCATGTACTATGTGTATTGGCCCAGCCAGTAGTGGGCACATACCTCCTTTTCTACTGCTGTTCAGACTTCTCTGCACCACACATACTTGTACATGGACTTCCTGCGGTTTCTGCTGTGGCCACAGCCAAGATACTTAATGTGCTTCTTGATGTGCACACTTATAGGTTCATAGTACTAGGTTATCTGCTCAAAGGCATTTATAAGCCTAGCCAGAATGTGTTGGCTTTCACTGCCCCCTTAGTTTAGTTCCCTGTGCCTCTTTACAGCAGATCCACTGAAGTGAACCCCAGGGTAAACTTTCTGTTTCCCATCTACTCGTCAAGGTTTCTCTTGAAGAGTGTTAGCGAGGAGCTCTGCCTAATGTAGACTGGACTCTTGTTCCAAAGCATGGGAAGTCTCTGGGACAGCAATCTATCCCTCCAGCACATCCTATTTATTGTAGTGGTGAGGTTTAGATCCCTAGAGCATGTGGCTTGAGGGGATATGGTTTTCTTTATGTGGAGCATGTCCATCAATTCTGGTTGGACATGGCCTTGTATGTCAGGCAGAGATCACCTCGGAGTAGGTGGTATGCAACCGAGTACAGCTGGAGTTTCTTCAGTCGAGTTGCATAGGGCATCTGTTTGTGGCCAGTGATCCCCTTGTTGAGGTACTTCTGTGGTCTTTCCAGCTGTTGCAGGTGTCTTGTAAGGTACATCCCAAATGGGGCATTGTGCTCTAGGATGGGTCTGATGAGTGATGAGTAGAGGGGCACAATGACCTCTTTTGATCTGGATGTGAACCCTTTTGTGATTAGGTGGGCCACATAGAAGGATTTTCTAACCACTTTAGCAATGTGATTATCAAAGGAGAGATTACTATCTACTTGGGTCCCCAGATCACTTATTACGTCTTCTGTATTTAGGGGCCTACCACCTATGTGGTAGTTTGTGGGTACTTTGTTTTTTCCAAAGGGGATGACTATGCACTTTTTGGCATTTAGCTTGAGGCCATAATTTTGACACCAGGTATCCATCTCAGTGAGACCCTTTTGGAGGATGTCGATATCAGCCAGAGAGTCAGTTATAGCCCCTAGTTTGTAGTCATCTGCAAACTTGGTCAGTCATAGTCCTCCTGTGCTTGTCTGTACCTCTGAGAAGTATATGCCAAACAGGAGGGGCCCTAGGACTAAGCCCTGGGGAATGCCACTTGTAAAGAGTTTAGAGTCAGACCTACCTCCCGCAACACTCACCATGTGATTCTGTCTGTGACCCAGTTGGCAACCCATCTTGTGACACAGGGGTTTATGTTCAGGTTGGTGAGCTTGTCTATAATACCAGAATGGGGAATGGTGTTGAAGGCCTTTGCGAGGTCTAGGTAGGATGTGTGTACCACCTTTCCCTCATCTACAGCCTTGGTAACTGTCTCAAAGAAGTCCACCAGGTTTAGGAGGCATGAGCTGCCCTTAACAAAGCCGAACTGGGTAGGGTCCAGTGTTTGGAGGTTCCCAATGTCTCTGTTAATGAGTTCCATGATGATGCACTCCATAGCCTTGCAGACCAAGCTAGTCAGGCATATAGGGTATTCCCTTCTTGGGATTTTACTCTTTTTCTGTACTAGTTATCTCCTTCTATTGTATAGTTTGTTTATGGCAGGGGTCCACCAGACTGGTTTCCTTTTCTTGGAGGAGTGAGTCTTGGTTTTGCTTGGGATAGCACGATCCATGCATTCTTGTAGGTGCCCGTAGAATGTATTAGTAAAAGATTTTGCAGCTTGGACAGTTGTCCGGGGATGGGGCGGAATGTGGATATCCAAAGTGATTTGTTTATGGTCAGATCTAACCAGCGAGGGGTTGACCTCCGGTGTGGAACACCGGTCGCCCATGTTGGTGATGACCAGGTCCAATATGTTGCCACCTCTGGTGGGAGTGTTGACCAGTTGATCCTGGGCATTTGAGTTTATAAATTCTAGGAAATGTTGGGCAAGCGAGTTAGTACTTGAGTAGTTCTTCCAGTTAATGTTTGGGTAATTGAAATCACCCAATATTAGGGTGTTTGGTAGGACCTTTATGTTTCCCAGTGTTTCCAGAAATGCAGAATGGGGGTCCTGGGGCATGGTGGGTGATCTGTAGCAAGCTACAATTTGAATTGCAGTTTTGCCCGTTGTTAGTTGCATGTGGATGATCTCTGAAGCATCGTGCTGTGCCACTAACCTGGAGGTGTGGGTATCCTTGATGAATATGGATACCCCCTCGCCTTTTGTATTTTGGTATGGGTTCTGTGGCCGAAATGTATGGTATGAGTTGTAGCCTGGTAGTGTTGGGGTGCTTTCTGGAGCCTTAAACTAGGTTTCTGTCACTGCACATATATTGATTTTCTCCATACTGAGGAGTGCCTTGAGTGCATGCATTTTGAGGTTTAGAATTCTGGTATTGAGTACCATTACCCTCAGTTTTTTGCTACTTGTGCTATTTACGGCAGGGGGTTTGTCTTTTGAGCCTTGCACCTGACTACATTCATTGTTACTGAGTGTCAGAGATTGTTGAGTATGCACAGTAAACATAGAAGGGTTGGCTTCAAACATGGTCACAATGTTTCTAAATCCTAAGGTCAAGCTAATCTTTTTTAATAATAAAAGTAATATACAGTAATACAATTTATAATTACAGCACATATAAACTGTGTTATAGATTGGTTACCAAATACAGTTGGCTGAATACTTATAGAAGGGAATAGTTTACAATAAATTTGGTGCCACATACTCCTTCGAGAACAAACACTGAAGTCAGCTTAAATCTAGAAGGAAAGGAGATGTTAGTCATTAAGATAGTCCTGTTGTTACTTCATCCTGAAGAAGAATATTTTTCCAGTCTTAACTGTCTTGTTTCTGTATGAAAGAATGGAACACAGAAGCCATGTAATATCCTCTTTTTGTGAACAAATAGGTATTACAATACAGATATTTGGGGTTTCATACGGTATGAGTCCATCTTAAAGAGAATTATTTTAACTCCTTGCAAAGGTCTGAAGAAGTCAGAGAGTTCAAATAGGCTTCTTACTGTGCTGGTCCAGTAAAACGTATCATATTACTTCTGCATTTCAGTGTTTTCTTTCAGTGGCCATTTCCTCCTTTTTTATACTTTCTACTGATTTATAAAAAGTAAACTAAAAGTTAGATGTCAGTCAGATAAGCCACCTGCCTCCTCAACTAATCTGATGACATTTCTGCTAAAAATGTTAGAAAACTATAATGAAGCTGTTCTCAACACACATAGATACTTGTAAACATACATGCAAACTAAAGCATGAACACACACCCATGCATGCATAGATGAACTCTGCATGCACATGCAGGCCCTTTCTTATACACACACATACACAGACACACAGACACACACACACACACACACACACACACACACACACACACACACACAAATACACACTTGCGTGCACACAAACACACAGTTCAATCTACCATAAAATAACTAATAAGCATGGGTCACTTTAGAAGAAGTAGATATGGGCATGAATATAATTTCATCTTTATAATAAAACTTTTTATCTTTATATGCCTTTAAACAAAGAAAAGGAAGAACACTAGGTAATTACAAATAAGTAATTGTCAAACATGCAGTTAGAAGCTCACAGATACACAGACCAGATTGATATAATACAAAGCATAGAATGCATCTTTTGTATTATACTTGTTTCTGTAAATGGCAAGGCATAATCACATTTGCATGGCATACAGCCATAATTCAGTTTAGATTAAGCAGCAGTTGAGATGATTTGTAAATGAGCCATATTGCATCAAGTCACAATTCTACATTTACACTTTCTTATCTTTTCCGGTGGAGAAGGAAATATCTCTTAAGTGTGCTGCTGTCATAGCATAGCATGTCACCTCAATAACTACTCCCAGGAGGAGCAAGTAGCTGATTTAGATCTAGTTCACAATTTTCTTTTGTTGAAGTTTTTCCGCAGCTAACAACATGATTCACAGGAAATCCCAGGGATTCCAACAATACCATGAATATCTTTTGCATGAAATCCCAGGGATTCCAACAATACCATGAATATCTTTTGCATTTCTCAGTAGCAGGTTGTACTGAATAAAAATCAACAGACAAATAGCCTAAATGTGAGACCGTAGCTTTTGTGCAAATAATTTTTTCCTTTCCACTATCATCACCTCTGTCTTCCTTGACAACATTATAGTATTATAGCATATCTTTAATACTCTACATGTGCAGAATTTATTTATTTATTTATTGACATTTCATTATCTGGAAAGTCCGACTGGGTAGAAGCTTATCTTCAGTGAAGGTCTGGGGAGGAAAGCTCCAAATTATTGCAAAACATTTTAAGAACAATAATTTTACAACCTTCAAAAATAAAACAAAAACATCTGCAGTTTAAATAATGGCAACAAATTAGACATAATTTAAAAACATTGGTTAAGAATTGATACAAGTTATATGACAACCATTTAATATTTAGAAAAATTTTAGACAGTTTGCAGAGAAATTAAAGGTAAGTTATTCTAATACAAACAGGAATTGCAATGTGAAGTGAGGGAAAAACAGGCTTATGGTATATTTAGAGACAGTCAGGGAAGAAAATTTGACAGCAATAAGGCAGTAAGTGAAAAAGCAAGAGTGAGATGGTATAAGAAATAAAAAGGTACTTGTTTACATTCTGAGATATAACTTATCCTGGTTTTGAAGAAGAACAGAGCCAGATTTTAGCTAGGAAGTCTTTCAGAGTGGTTTTGAAATATGGGAGGGAGGGTATAGTCCTGATGGATACAGGTAAGGAGTTCCTGACTCTAGTAACCTTGCACAAGTACAGACAATGCCCAAGCACATTTGCTAGGTTTGTAGACAGACAAACGATTTTGGTCACTGGATAACAATGACTGACTAGGAACATAGTTGTGTAGAATGGAATGCTGTGCTAGACAGGCAGATGGATGCTGGATACTTTACTGCTGGTAAGAAGCTGTGTACTGTATGTGTTAGTTGACGCCGTTCCAACCAATTTAGGTTTTTCAGTACTATACAGTGGTGGGTTCTGAGAAGGATATTTGCTGAACATTTAGCAAGTTTGTTGTAGCATTGTTCATGTTTTAATTTTTGTGAAGCCTGGAGGTTAATAGAGATGGGAGCACCATAAAAGATCACTGGGGAGTAAATAAGTAGTGGCAAGTGTAGTTTTAGGTGAGAACGCTTTTGGCTCTGTTAAGCATCCCTAGTTTTATACTGTTAGTTTTATACTGTCTTGTTAATGGTATGGATGCATGAATTGTATGCTGTTTCATTTTTTTGTGTTGGCATGCATACATGCACAGTGGCAACATGTTTTACTCAAAGCTTCTTCAGTAATCAGTATGTAAATCAGTATAACTTTAAATATATCTCCTGGCATAGACAAGTGTTACTTCAAGACACTCTGTAATGCATATTTTTTTCCAAATCATTTTTATGGAGTTTTTATAGAATAAGAAAATGAGTTGTTATCTGAAAAAAAAAAATAGACATATATTATGTCAACAACAGAAATAACGTATAGAAAAACATAACAGTCCAACAAAAGAAACTATTTATATGAGTTCCTAAATTGATGTACTCAAAAGAAAGAAGTCTTCTAAATATGAAATATGTTCATATATTATATCAGTCATTTTTCACCAGTATTTCTGCAACTTTTTGCCAGGAGATGTAATAAGCAGTGATCTTTTCTGTTCTTCTTCTGATAGTTGCTAATTCCATCTGAGCTACAGACAATACAATGATTCTGAAGTCGTTAAAAATTGGAGATGTCTCACTCTTCCAATTGGATGTAATTGTCTTACATGTGACGACTAAAAAAATCAATAGGAGTGAACATTTTGCTATGGGGACACATTGTGGAATGGGAGCATTATACAAAATTAAAGTTTTAAGAAAAACTCCACAGGGAATAAATGGAGCCAGCAAGCAAAAAAACATACCAAGAAAAATCAAACAGGCTGACTCCAAACACAGGTAAACAGCAGAGCTACAATTGCAAAATTCAAAATAGGCAGCAAAGGAACAAATAATCCAAAAACCAAACAGATTAGACAAAAAATGTGTTGTAGTGTATAAGAAGTCTGCAAACTCATTCAATTCAGCAGATGTCCCCGACCATAAAATAAAGAGGTCACCAACGAACCATCTATAAAAGAGAACATAGTCCTTGTACCTAGTCAAATCGAAGGGGACACTCCCCTTCCATTGGGCCAGCATCATGTTGGCATAGCTATTGGCACAGGAAGTTTCCATGGCCATGCCAACAAGCAGGAGATAATAACTAGAGTCAAACCAAAGGCATTATTCCCCAGTACAATCTCTAAGAATAAAGACAAAGATCAATCAGAATACCAAGATATAAGCTTCTCTCTCTCAAAAATTTGTCAACCATAGAAATCCCCTCAAAACTGGGGATAACAGTAAAAAGAGAAATAATGTCTAAGGTGACCAATAGACATGAACTAGGTAAAACGTGACCCTACATAAACTGGTAGATATCGTGCAAATATTGTTTAGTATCCTTCAAGACTACAGGGAAATCATCCAGTACCCATCTTAATTTACTCTCAATAAATAATGAAAAGGGTTCAGTAAGCCAACCAGACCCACTGACTATGGGTCTAAAGGGGGGGGGGGTCTAATGGAATCATTATGTACCTTAGGGAGAATCTGTATTAATGGTATAAGGGGTGCCAGCATATAAAAATGAATATAACTCATTATGACTGCGGTGGTAGTGCTGCAGTAGCATTGTCACCTCACAGTAAGACGTTGTCCTGTTCAATTCTCAGCTAGAGCATCTTCTGTGTGGAGACATGTGTGGATGGGCGTACCTTCGTTGAAGGTTGTGTGTCAGGGCTGGCAACTTGGCACGTAAAAATCTACTGCCAATCATTAGCGGACCGGAGTTCCGTTGTGGCGACCCCTAACCAAGAAAAGCCGAAAGACACAACAGAAAAAGTAATGATATTACTCTTACGTAAATCATTAAGACTGTTATATACCATACATTGTATAGCTTCAATATCAAATAAAGAAATCAGCCTATATGTAGATTCATCAGAGAGCATAGTGGTCATGGAGCTAAAATAAAATCCCATGCCCATTACAACAGTTTGACCCCCCCTTTGTCTACAGTCTGAATCACAATATCATGCTCCTTCCTAAGATTAAGCAATGCCTTCCATTCATCTGGTCTCATATTCCTGTATTTACCATTGGTATGCTTGTGCTCAAAATGCTTATACAAATCATCTTCACAAGCCTCACTGAACACATCCAAAGTTGCATTGTTAATAGGTATAAAAGTGCTGGATATAGACATGTCAGAATCTGTTGAAGTACCACCTTTATTTCTATACATTAACTTAAGCATAACATTTCGAACAAACAGTGTCATATTAATAATGCAGTCTATTAGCTCAGCATCTCTGGCAGGTAGAAAGGAGAGACCTTTTTCCAACATGTGTAACTCAACATCAGTCAGTACCTTGCTAGAAATATTCCAAACTATCGAAGCTTCTGTTGTGTCCACATCTACTTCACACTTTGTAAATATGGCCCTCCTTCCAACCCATGATCTGGTTGTCTCCTCTTCATCCTTCCCCTGCTTCTGGATCAAGCTGAGTTCTTCATCTTTTCCTATCAAATTGGCTGGGGAGGATTGGAGTAATCTGCATACCCATGTTCACAGGGGGTACCTTTTTTCTCACTGCTGGAGGGGAATGGGGGGACTCAGAGCTAGTGTGTGCAGCACAAGCAGCGGCAGTCTGTGGTGGTGTAGTAAAAACAGGACCGCAATCTGCAGAGGGTGAAACAATCCCTTTAGCATTACACTGATCATTAATGTTAGTATCAGCATATACATCAGCAGTGCGAACCTTGGTCGATGGATTAACATTAAGCACTTATGTGCTGTCAACTGCTGATTTGAGCCATGAAAAAATACAATTGTTCCTGAAATCATGCATATCCCTCTAAATCTTCTTCCTTTTCTGTGTAATCAGCCTTTTCTCACAGGAGGAAATAATATCCAAAAATCTCACTAAGTGTCAGATCCACGTCATTGGCAGCAAATCGGCTGTACAGATTATCTTATTGTTTATGTATGGATATAACTAATTCATTCTCAATAGGAGAAAAAAAAGCCAAAAAACGGCTTCATATAACTAAAGTTAGTGTCCATATTTATCTGCTGCCACTTACTAATCAAATCCATATATTGATCCCCATAAGTGGGCATTTTAAGAATGCGCAAACCCCTGGGTACAAACTGAAATTATATACAGGCTTCTAAATGAAGTCTCTGCAGCTGAATCCTTTTAAGCTTATATAAGTTATTCTCAACTACTTTCATCATATCGGGCATTAAAATTCGTCATTCTCATTGACAACTAAAGTACTCTGATGAGGCCCAAGTGATACAGTAAGTGAAGGATTCACAGGTACCAGTATCACTCTCTGTAAACGGTCACACCTCCTTCCTTCTAGATGCTTGGAAGGATTAAAATCCAACTCAGCTGCAGTATCTCAACTTTCAGATATGTTTCTGTGTGGGGAACAAACAAACCAAGAAAAATCCAAGAAAAACTCCACAGGGAATAAATGGAGCCAGCAAGCAAAAATGTACCAAGAAAAATCAAACAGACTGACTCCAAACACAATCAAACAGAGCAGCAGCCATAATTGCAAATTTCCAAATAGGCAGTAAAGGAGCAAATAATCCAAAATCCAAAACACAGAAGGCTGGAAACTGTATGGAAAATGAACTTTTCATATAAAAAATAAATAAAAACAGATGAGCACTTTTGCATATATCTTCTTCAGATCTTTAACAAAGCACACAACACACTTGGATGTTTAAACAGTATGACATAAGCAGACCTAAATCAGACTAACCAATAAATGTACTGCATGCATTTAGCATGCATCCTCAACATGTTTTTAAGAATATTGTTAAAGGACAGACAATGAGAATTTCATATATGAATAATGTAGAGACAGAGTTTATTGAGAATGTTATGGGGTTTAGCTCATTACATCCAAGTGATACCTCCAGGTGCATCTGTAGTTAACTGCTACTGATGTCTCTAGGCGTAAATATTGATTGTTCATATTTGCATCAATAATTTCAAAGCAATTCTAAGTACAAAGTTTTAAAAGCTATTATCTTAAAGATTACATAATGTCAAATGAATATTTGACCTCTGTCTAGTGCAGGTAAAGAGATATTAACTGTTGTTTTCATGATATTAATTTATATAGATATAATTTTCACATTTTTCTAAATATCTCAACAACCAATACAGACACAACTCCTTAGCCTCTTACGAGAGCTCTCAGTGAGATGAATAAAATGTTGCTGATAGTATGTGTATAACTTGAGTGGTTGCTGACATACTGTAAGTTGTTTACAAAATATTATAAATGTGATAGTGTGTTTACTGTGATGTATAAAATTCAGTTTAAGACTTAGAATCTAAGGAATACTACCAGTATAAAAATAGTTTGTGCTGAACAGTTTGCCATTGATACTTCTTTCATAACCCCTATAGTTCCGGAGATATGAATATTTGTTTAAAATGTGAGGGCATCATTTGGTTCTATCAAAACACATAGCTCCACCCACTGGAAGTTACAGTGCAAACTTCCTGAGCTCCATTGGAGTGAATGAGTTAAACGAGACCTTGGAAGACGTAGGTACACTAAGAAAGAGATAGAAAAGGGCTCTTGGGAAGGAATGATGCTTAGATCTACAAGTGGGAAACCTTATTATGGGTCACCATGAGAAAAAAGGAGGGAGTTATGTGCACAGACTCAGACCCTGTTTAAATAGGTTTGACATTCACCTATGACAACAAAGATATTGTGAACATTTTTCATATGAATTGAAATATTCTTATTACTGACTCTGATGTGGCATGGCTTGTGCATGAGAGGCCTCATTTTTATTAAAAGAAATCCTTATCTCTCAAACAGATGTTGGATTACCCTAGACATTCCTGTAGTTTTAACAAGGAACATATATCCTTTGGTACATATCCCTGTGAGAGGTGTATTTTCTGCCCTTTTATTGATGGCTCTAATAGCTTTTTACATCCCCACTCAGGACAACTGTTTAAAATCACAACAAATTGTGACAGCTGTAACATTGTTTACCTGCCTCACTGCACTACATGTGCTGCGTTTTATATAGGGAAGATGAACAGATGTCTTTGTGACAGAATCAGAGACCACCTATACTGCTTTAGGAGGTCTAATGAGACCAATGCATTAGCTAAGCATATTATATAAGCAGGTGCTGTCCACAAGTTTATGTTTATGGCTATTAACTCTGTTGTTCTCACAGAGCGACTAGGTAATGTTACTAATAAAACGGAGAAAGCAGAGCTAAAATGGATTCTTAATTTCAGGTCAGATTGTGAACCTGGCCTGAATTAACACATTTCTATTAAACCTATTTAAAGTCTCGTAGATTGCAAAAAATATAACTGTTTTTATAGTTTTTTTTTACTCTATATATTTAGATTTTTTTTGTGTATATTGCTCTTTAAGGCTTTTCTTAGATAGAATGTACCCCATTCACTTACATTGCACTACTTTTATTGCGATGTATGTGAGTCCCTAATTTAATGTAGTCTCCTGTGATAAATAGGGCTACTTCATTATCTGAGCTCTTTTTCTGGAAAATCAACTCAATTTTTATGGGAAAAGAATACCCTCGCACCTTCCATGATACAAAGTAAATATGCACACTTGTTTTAGTACCATCGGTCCCCTTCTCTTCTGTTGACTGACATATGCCTTAATCCTCTGGCAATCAGTTTTTTTTATGGATTAATTCCCTGGGCTGGTGTGTAACTTGTTTGGCCTTATTACCTCTGCCTCTACCCAATATGATTCAATTCAATTGGCTTGTGCTGTGGTAAGAGCAGAAAAAAATCTTTCTTATCTCCCTCTTCCCACCATCTAACCGATATGCACAGATTCATTCCCCTACTGGAAAAACAATTCACATGCATGAAAATATTTCATATTTTCTATAAACCATTTCCTTGAAGTTTGTCTATATTTTTACCAAAACAAAACATTCAAGTTATTTTGCTGCTAGAAAAAATTGATATCTGATGCATTCAATGAATACAGCTGAAAAAATAAATTGTGTCTGCTATCTTATACATGCCTAACTGCTAACTGTGGTGAGAAAATTCACATGAATCACATTCACGATAACTCATTCTGAGGTAACTGCTTTAAGTTTCCCTATCAATTATTTAACAAGAAAACATTTTGTACATTTTCCTTGCTAGATAGTTCTTAGTATCTTGGGCTGTGATATACCTGAAACAGAAATGAAAAAAAAGATGGCGCTTTGGTCTTCTGCAGAATGTGTGACTTATTTTGCTCTTTGCTTCTTTTCCTGCACTTCAAAATATTGCTTTTCACCCAAAGACAGCTCACACGAGAAGTGAAGAGCCATGTACTGTCTAATCTGTGCCCTGGGAAGGATCTTCCCCAACATTCCCCTAGTGTGACCCTTATTTCTTCCAACACTTTGAATGAATTAGAACATTTCAGACACAATTCCTGCCATCATAGACACACTCAGCAAAGAAAAAGAAAACATTCATCAAATAGCAGAGAAATCAAGATCTCTGTTTCATAAATCCTTTAAAATTATTCCAATTTTATTTCTGAGAAATACAACAGTTTATAATTTCAAATCAGTGTTCCGCATTTTGCTATATGACATGCTAATCACAATTTTATAATCCACTAGTACAACTAACAGCTTGTTTTTAACAATAACAATAATTTGACTAGTCTTTGTGTTTACCTTTCTTTTTAGTATCCATCTCATTCCACTTCTGTGGAGTATTATTGTGTCTA